>NW_021823401.1:760769-855769 GCF_901001165.1 Salmo trutta | reverse complement strand
ATATTCTAGAATAATTTTTAACAAGGCACACCTGCTAATTAAAATGCATTCCAGGTGACTACCTCATGAAGCTGGTTGAGAGAATGCCAAGAGTGTGCAAGCTGTCATCAAGGCAAAGGGTGGCTACTTTGAAGAATCTCAAATATGAAATATATTTTTGTTTGGTTAATACATGATTCCATATGTGCTATTTCATAGTTTTGATGTCTTCACCATTAATCTACAATGTAGAAAATAGTAAAAAATAAAGAAAAACCCTTGAATGAGTAGGTGTGTCCAAACTTTTGACTGGTACTGCATGTATTGGACTTGTTAGAGATTTCAGTATCTCCTTTATATTGGCTGTACTGATACCTCAGTATACTTCAGTATCTCCTGTGCCCAGCCCAAGGCAGAGACAGATGCAATCAGGGAGCTTGCAGCAATCCTACAGTCAGATGGGAGGGCTTATTTGGGGATATTGGTTTGGCTGGGTAAATGATGTGCTTTAACAGAGATGGTGCAGTTGCATAGCAACTGTTGGAGCGTAATTTTCAGCAAGCAGGGTTTGATATTAGGGGGTGGAAATTGGCTTTAATGGAAGTCTGGATGGATGGAAAGACAGATGTTTTTGGTTTCATGCCAAAAAATAGTGGTTGAGTAGAAAACAGGTTTTTAAATAATATAAAAGGCAAGTCAACATTTGTCCTGGTAAAATGGATTTCGCTTTGCAACGATTTATATAATGCCATAGTATAGTGAATTACATAAAGCCATAGTATAGTTAATTATATATAGCCATAGTATAGTGAATTATATAAAGCCATAGTATAGTTAATTATATAAAACCATAGTATAGTGAATTATATAAAGCCAGTGGATTATATAAAGCCATAGTATAGTTAATTCCACAGTATATGATCATTATTCATATATCTACGGTATAAATACTAAACAAATAAAGTGGTAACTCTTGTTAAAGTGGATTTTGCTGTCCAATCATATAATACCACAGCATAACAAGTTCCACTTGTTCTATGGAGTTTATGGAATCATATTCGTATATCTAGAGTATAAAATGGTCTGTAGGTGTCACGTCCTGACCAGTAATAAGATGATTTGCTATTGTAGTTTGGTCAGGACGTGGCAGAGGGTATTTTGTTTATGTGTGTCGGGGTGATGGTTTATGTAGTGGGGTGTTTGATTCATTATTTCCGGGGTTTTTGGTCACTGCTATATGTTAGTCTATTTCTATGTTCTTTCTAGTTAGTCTGTTTCTATGTGTAGTTAATTGGGGTGTGGACTCTCAATTGAAGGCAGGGGTTGTCTAGTTGCCTTTGATTGAGAGTCCTATATATTAGGGTGTGTTTGTGATTTGTGGGAGGTTGTTTCTTGTTTTGCCTGTGTGAGCTTGACAAGACTGTTTTGTTGTTCGTGCGTTCTTCGTTTTGTTATTTTGGTTTTCTCTTTATTTTAAATAAATAACAAGATGAGCATCCACATTCCTGCTGCGTTTTGGTCCTCTATCCCCGACGACAACTGTTACAGTAGGTTATAACTGGGTAATGCTAAAGGAAATGCTAACTTGCCCAGTTGTTTCCTCCAGTAGGGTGTAGCTTTAGGTCCAGTAGGGTGTAGCTTTAGATCCAGTAGGGTGTAGCTTTAGGTCCAGTAGGGTGTAGCTTTAGATCCAGTAGGGTGTAGCTTTAGATCCAGTAGGGTGTAGCTTTAGGTCCAGTAGGGTGTAGCTTTAGATCCAGTAGGGTGTAGCTTTAGATCCAGTAGGGTGTAGCTTTAGGTCCAGTAGGGTGTAGCTTTAGATCCAGTAGGGTGTAGCTTTAGGTCCAGTAGGGTGTAGCTTTAGGTCCAGTAGGGTGTAGCTTTAGGTCCAGCAGGGTGTAGCTTTAGATCCAGTAGGGTGTAGCTTTAGGTCTAGTAGGGTGTAGCTTTAGGTCCAGTAGGGTGTAGCTTTAGGTCCAGTAGGGTGTAGCTTTAGGTCCAGTAGGGCGTAGCTTTAGGTCCAGTAGGGTGTAGCTTTAGATCCAGTAGGGCGTAGCTTTAGGTCCAGTAGGGTGTAGCTTTAGTTTCAGTAGGGCGTAGCTTTAGGTCCAGTAGGGCGTAGCTTTAGATCCAGTAGGGTGTAGCTTTAGGTCCAGTAGGGTGTAGCTTTAGGTCCAGCAGGGCGTAGCTTTAGGTCCAGTAGGGCGTAGCTTTAGATCCAGTAGGGTGTAGCTTTAGGTCCAGTAGGGTGTAGCTTTAGGTCCAGTAGGGTGTAGCTTTAGGTCCAGTAGGGTGTAGCTTTAGATTCAGTAGGGTGTAGCTTTAGGTCCACCAAGGTGTAGCTTTAGGTCCAGCAGGGATGAAGTCTGGTTTAATGTTAGTGGTTGTATTTTAAAAGGAATTTAGGGAAGCTATTTTCAGATGGTCATGTTTAGTGTAAGATTCAACACAGTAAAAGACATTCAGTAAACCATGACGTTACTACTACATTACAACATGACTCTAGTTAGAATTTACATCTGAAATCACTAACAGGCCACTGACGTTCATTCTGTTGCTGCCACCCATCTGGTGAGTCCATGCTAATATCACCATCACTGCCCTTTCCAAATAGAAATGGTAAAGATGTTAAAAATAGTCCTGTGACTGAAGCTCTTCACTTCACTTAAGACATCACAGTGCAGGCTGCACCACCACCATGGTAGCCCGCACCACCACCACCACCATGGTAGCCCACACCACCACCATGGTAGGACACACCACCACCACCACCATGGCAGCCTGCACCACCACCACCATGGTAGCCCACAACACCCCCACCACAATGGTAGGCCACACCACCACCAACACCACCATGGTAGCCCACAACACCCCCACCACTATGGTAGCCCACACCACCAACATGGTAGCCCGCACCATCACAACCACCATGGTAGCCCACACCACCACCACCATGGTAGCCCACAACACCACCACCACCATGGTAGCCCACACCACATCCACCACCACCACCATGGTAGCACGCACCACCACCATGGTAGCCCACACCACCAACATGGTAGACCGCACCATCACAACCACCATGGTAGCCCACACCACCACCACCATGGTAGCCCACAACACCACCACCACCATGGTAGCCCACACCACCACCACCATGGTAGCCCACAACACCACCACCACCATGGTAGCCCACACCACATCCACCACCACCACCATGGTAGCACGCACCACCACCATGGTAGCCCACACCACCAACATGGTAGACCGCACCATCACAACCACCATGGTAGCCCACACCACCACCACCATGGTAGCCCACAACACCACCACCACCATGGTAGCCCACACCACATCCACCACCACCACCATGGTAGCACGCACCACCACCATGGTAGCCCACACCACCACCACCACGGTAGCCCACAGCACCACCATGGAAGCTAATACCACCACCACCATCATCATGGTAGCCCACACCACCACCATCACAGTAGCCCACACCAACACCACGGTAGCCCACACCACCACCACCATGGTAGCCCACACCACCACCACCACCACGGTAGCCCATACCACCACCACTATGGTAGCCCACACCACCACCACCACCACGGTAGCCCACATAACCACCACCACCATGGTAGGCCACACCACCACCACCACCATGGTAGCCCACAACACCACCACGGTAGCCCACACCATCACCACCAGCACCATGGTAGGCCACACCACCACCACCACCATGGAAGCCCACACCAGCACCATGGTAGCCCAAACAACCCCACCACCATGGTAGCCCGCACCACCCCCACCACCATGGTAGCCCGCACCACCACCATGGTAGCCCACACCACCCCCACCACCACAGTAGCCCACACCACCACCATGGTAACCCGCACCACCAACACCACCACAGTAGCCCACACCACCATCACCACCACCACACCACCACCACGGTACCCCAAACCACCATCACCACCACCACCACCACCACCACGGTAGCCCACACCAACACCACCACATCACCAACAACACCACCATTAATCTAAACTAAATGCAGGCCTTTTCCAACCAACCCAACATTTTGTTTAAATAGTGTGCATCAGAATATCAGTTATGGAGGTTTCATTTCCAATTAAGATGGAACAGAAAACTAGACAATGTAAGTCAGTTACCTGCCAGTGCCTAAGTGATCATGTGTGATGACCACTGTTTGCATAATACATTCCTCCTCTAGGGTGTTAGCCTGCTAGGTTTTCAGAAAGGGAAACTTAACAAAAGAGAAACCCATCCATTGTAATGATGCTGTAAATAGTCATGTGACTGAAATTCTTCACTCCATGCCCTCCTGTAATTTAAGTTAATAAACTTTTAACCCTTTGACCTGTTACTCTGTGTCCCCCACAACACCCCCACCACCACCATGGTAGCCCACACCACTACCACCATGGTAGGCCACACCACCAACACCATGGTAGTCCACACCACCACCATGGTAGGCCACACCACCACCACCACCATGGTAGGCCACACCACCACTACCACCACCATGGTATCCCATACCACCACCACCATGGTAGCCCACACCACCACCATGGTAGCCCACACCACCACTACCACCATGGTATCCCACACCACCACCACCATGGTATCCCACACCACCCCCACCAAGGTAGCCCGCACCACCCCCACCACCACAGTAGCCCACACCACCACCATGGTAGCCCGCACCACCAACACCACCACAGTAGCCCACACCACCATCACCACCACCACACCACCACCACGGTACCCCAAACCACCATCACCACCACCACCACCACCACGGTACCCCACACCACCATCACCACCACGGTAGCCCACACCACCACCACCACATCACCAACGACACCACCATTAATCTAAACTAAATGCAGGCCTTTTCCAACCAACCCAACATTTTGTTTAAATAGTGTGCAGCAGAATATCAGTTATGGAGGTTTCATTTCCAAATACAATGGAACAGAAAACTAGACAAGGTAAGTAATTTACCTGCCAATGCCTAAGTGATCATGTGTGATAACCACTGTTTGCATAATACATGCCTCCTCTAGGGTGTTAGCCTGCTAGGTTTTCGGAAACTTAACAAAAGAGAAACACATCCATTGTAATGATGCTGTAAATAGTCATGTGACTGAAACTCTTCACTCCATGTCCTCCTGTAATTAAAGTTAATAAACTTTTAACCCTTTGACCTGTTACTCTGTGTCCCCCACAACACCCCCACCACCACCATGGTAGCCCACACCACTACCACCATGGTAGGCCACACCACCAACACCATGGTAGTCCACACCACCACCACTACCAACACCACGTTAGCCCACAACACAGACCCACTCCAAAAGGCTTTCGGAGCCATCATCGACTCAGTGGGTTTTGTACAACATGTCTCCAGACCTACTCACTGCCACAGTCATACTCTGGACCTAGTTTTGTCCCATGGGATAAATGTTGTGGATCTTAATATTTTTCCTCATAATCCTGGACTATCGGACCACCATTTAATTACGTTTGCAATCGCAAAAAATAATCGCAACAAATAATAGGGGCGGCAGCGTAGCCGAGTGGCTAGAGTGTTGGACTAGTAACCAAAAGGTTGCAAGTTCAAATCCCCAAGCTGACAAGGTACAAATCTGTCATTCTGCCCCTGAACAAGGCAGTTAACCCACTGTTCCTAGGCCATCATTTAAAATAAGAATTTGTTCTTAACTGACTTGCCTAGTTAAAGAAAGGTAAAAATAAAAAATCTGCTCAGACCCTAACCAAGGATCATCAAAAGCTGTGCTATAAATTCTCAGACAACCCAAAGATTCCTAGATGCCCTTCCAGACTCCCTCGACCTACCCAAGGACGTCAGAGTACAAAAATCAGTTAACCACCTAACTGAGGAACTCAATTTAACCTTGCGTAATATCCTAGATGCAGATGCACCCCTAAAAACATATATCGTAAGAAACTAGCTCCCTGTTATACAGAAAATACTCGAGCCCTGATGTAAGCTTCCAGAAAATTGGAACAGAAATGGAACTACACCAAACTGGAAGTCTTCCGACTAGCTTGGAAAGACAGTATCGAAGAGCCCTCACTGCTGCTCGATCAGCCTATTTTTCCAACTCATTTGAGGAAAATAACAACAATCCAAAATGTATTTTTGATACTGTCGCAAAGCTAACTAAAAAGCAGCATTCCCCAAGAGAGGATGGCTTTCACTTCAGCAGGGATAAATTCATGAACTTCTTTGACAAAAATATCATGATCATTAGAAAGCAAATTACGGAGTCCTCTTTAAATCTGTATATTTTTCCAAAGCTCAGTTGTCCTGAGTCTGCACAACACTGCCAGGACCTAGGATCAAGGGAGACACTCAAGTGTTTTAATACTATATCTCTTGACACATTGATGAAAACAGAGATGCTAGTTCTAGGTCCCAAGAAACAAAGAGATCTTCTGTTGATCTTCTGTTGAGACTGAAAATTAATCTTGATAGTTGTACAGTCGTCTCAAATAAAACTGTGAAGGACCTCGGCGTTACTCTGGACCCTGATCTCTCTTTTGACGAACATATCAAGACTGTTTCAAGGACAGCTTTTTTCCATCTACGTAACATTGTAAAAATCTGAAACTTTCTGTCCAAAAATGATGCAGAAAAATGAATCCATGCTTTTGTCACTTCTAGATTAGACTACTGCAATGCTCTACTCTCCAGCTACCCGGATAAAGAACTAAATAAACTTCAGTTAGTGCTAAACACGGCTGCTAGAATCTTGACTAGAACCCCAAAATGTGATCATATTACTCCAGTGCTAGCCTCTCTACACTGGCTTCCTGTTAAGGCAAGGGCTGATTTCAAGGTTTTACTGCTGACCTACAAAGCATTACATGGGCTTGCTCCTACCTATCTTTCCAATTCCGTCCTGCCATACATACCTACACGTAGGCTACGGTCACAAGATGCAGGCCTCATTACTGACCCTAGAATTACTAAGCAAACAGCTGGAGGCAGGGCTTTCTCCTAAAGAGCTCCATTTTTATGGAATGGTCTGCTTATCCATGTGAGAGACACAGACTTGGTCTCGACCTTTAAGTCTTTATTGAAGACTCATCTCTTCTGTAGGTCCTATGATTGAGTGCAGTCTGGTCCAGGAGTGTGAAGGTGAATGGAAAGGCACTGGAGCAACAAACTGCCCTTGCTGTCTCTGCCTGGCCGGTTCCCCTCTCTCCACTGGGATTCTCTGCCTCAAACCCTATTACAGGGGCTGAGTCACTGGCTTACTGGTGCTCTTTCATGCCGTCCAAAGGAGGGGTGGGTCACTTGAGTGGGTTGAGTCACTAACGTGATCTTCCTGTCCGGGTTGGTGCCCCCCCTTGGGTTCGTGCCGTATGGAAGATCTTTGTGGGCTATACTCTGCCTTGTCTCAGGATAGTAAGTGGGTGGGGTAATGATCTGCCTGTTTGGCCCTGTCCGGGGGTATTGTCGGAAGGGGCCATAGTGTCTCCCGACCCCTCCTGTTTCTGCCTCCAATATTTATGCTGCAATAGTTTATGTGTCGGGGAGCTAGGGTCAGTCTGTTATACCTGATGTATTTCTCATGTCTTATCCGGTGTCCTGTGTGAATTTAAGTATGATCTCTCTAATTCTCTCTTCTCTCTCTCACACCAGCACAGTAGCCCACATCACCAGCACCACCACCACCAACATGGTAGCCCACACCAACTGCACCACCACGACCCTGGTAGCCCACAACTCCACCACCATGGTAGCCCACAACTCCAACACCATGGTAGCCCACAATTCCACCACCATGGTAGCCCACAACTCCACCAACATGGTAGCCCACAACTCCACCAACATGGTAGCCCACACCAACACCACCACCACCACCATGGTATCCCACAACTCCACCACCACAGTACTCCACAGCACCACCATCATGGTAGCCCACAACTCCACCACCATGGTAGCCCACAACTCCACCACCATGGTAGCCCACAACTCCACCACCACGGTAGCCCACACCATCACCACCACAACCACAGTAGCCCACAGCACCACCACCACAGTAGGCCACAACTCCACCACCATGGTAGCCCACCACCACCACCATGGTAGCCCACAACTCCACCAACATGGTAGCCCACCACCACCACCACCACCATAGTAGCCCACAACTCCACCACCACAGTAGGCCACAACTCCACCACCATAGTAGCCCACAACTCCACCACCACAGTAGCCCACCACCAACACCACCACCACGGTAGCACACAACACCACCACCACAGTAGCCCACACCACCACCACCACCACCACCACCACAGAAGCCCACACCACCATCAGCAAGCTAAACTAAATACAGGCATTTGCCAACCAACCCAACCAGTTTATACAAATAGTGTGCAGAAGTGTATCTGTTATGGAGGTTTCATTTCCAAATACACTGGAACAGTAAACTAAACAAGGGGATCATGTGTGATGACCACTGTTTGCATAATTAATCCTCTTGTAGGGTGTTAGCCTGCTAGGTTTTTCGGAAAGGAAAACTTAACAAAAGAGAAACCCATCCATTGTAATGATGCTGTAAATAGTCATGTGACTGAAACTCTTCACTCCATGTCCTCCTGTAATTTAAGTTAATAAACTTTTAACCCTTTGACCTGTTACTCTGTGTCCCCCACAACACCCCCACCACCACCATGGTAGCCCACACCACTACCACCATGGTAGGCCACACCACCAACACCATGGTAGTCCACACCACCACCACTACCAACACCACGTTAGCCCACAACACAGACCCACTCCAAAAGGCTTTCGGAGCCATCATCGACTCAGTGGGTTCTGTACAACATGTCTCCAGACCTACTCACTGCCACAGTCATACTCTGGACCTAGTTTTGTCCCATGGGATAAATGTTGTGGATCTTAATATTTTTCCTCATAATCCTGGACTATCGGACCACCATTTAATTACGTTTGCAATCGCAAAAAATAATCGCAACAAATAATAGGGGCGGCAGCGTAGCCGAGTGGCTAGAGTGTTGGACTAGTAACCAAAAGGTTGCAAGTTCAAATCCCCAAGCTGACAAGGTACAAATCTGTCATTCTGCCCCTGAACAAGGCAGTTAACCCACTGTTCCTAGGCCATCATTTAAAATAAGAATTTGTTCTTAACTGACTTGCCTAGTTAAAGAAAGGTAAAAAAAAAAAATCTGCTCAGACCCTAACCAAGGATCATCAAAAGCTGTGCTATAAATTCTCAGACAACCCAAAGATTCCTAGATGCCCTTCCAGACTCCCTCGACCTACCCAAGGACGTCAGAGTACAAAAATCAGTTAACCACCTAACTGAGGAACTCAATTTAACCTTGCGTAATATCCTAGATGCAGATGCACCCCTAAAAACATATATCGTAAGAAACTAGCTCCCTGTTATACAGAAAATACCCGAGCCCTGAAGTAAGCTTCCAGAAAATTGGAACAGAAATGGAACTACACCAAACTGGAAGTCTTCCGACTAGCTTGGAAAGACAGTATCGAAGAGCCCTCACTGCTGCTCGATCAGCCTATTTTTCCAACTCATTTGAGGAAAATAACAACAATCCAAAATGTATTTTTGATACTGTCGCAAAGCTAACTAAAAAGCAGCATTCCCCAAGAGAGGATGGCTTTCACTTCAGCAGGGATAAATTCATGAACTTCTTTGACAAAAATATCATGATCATTAGAAAGCAAATTACGGAGTCCTCTTTAAATCTGTATATTTTTCCAAAGCTCAGTTGTCCTGAGTCTGCACAACACTGCCAGGACCTAGGATCAAGGGAGACACTCAAGTGTTTAAATACTATATCTCTTGACACATTGATGAAAACAGAGATGCTAGTTCTAGGTCCCAAGAAACAAAGAGATCTTCTGTTGATCTTCTGTTGAGACTGAAAATTAATCTTGATAGTTGTACAGTCGTCTCAAATAAAACTGTGAAGGACCTCGGCGTTACTCTGGACCCTGATCTCTCTTTTGACGAACATATCAAGACTGTTTCAAGGACAGCTTTTTCCATCTACGTAACATTGTAAAAATCTGAAACTTTCTGTCCAAAAATGATGCAGAAAAATGAATCCATGCTTTTGTCACTTCTAGATTAGACTACTGCAATGCTCTACTCTCCAGCTACCCGGATAAAGAACTAAATAAACTTCAGTTAGTGCTAAACACGGCTGCTAGAATCTTGACTAGAACCCCAAAATGTGATCATATTACTCCAGTGCTAGCCTCTCTACACTGGCTTCCTGTTAAGGCAAGGGCTGATTTCAAGGTTTTACTGCTGACCTACAAAGCATTACATGGGCTTGCTCCTACCTATCTTTCCAATTCCGTCCTGCCATACATACCTACACGTAGGCTACGGTCACAAGATGCAGGCCTCATTACTGACCCTAGAATTTCTAAGCAAACAGCTGGAGGCAGGGCTTTCTCCTAAAGAGCTCCATTTTTATGGAATGGTCTGCTTATCCATGTGAGAGACACAGACTTGGTCTCGACCTTTAAGTCTTTATTGAAGACTCATCTCTTCTGTAGGTCCTATGATTGAGTGCAGTCTGGTCCAGGAGTGTGAAGGTGAATGGAAAGGCACTGGAGCAACAAACTGCCCTTGCTGTCTCTGCCTGGCCGGTTCCCCTCTCTCCACTGGGATTCTCTGCCTCAAACCCTATTACAGGGGCTGAGTCATTGGCTTACTGGTGCTCTTTCATGCCGTCCAAAGGAGGGGTGGGTCACTTGAGTGGGTTGAGTCACTAACGTGATCTTCCTGTCCGGGTTGGTGCCCCCCCTCGGGTTCGTGCCGTATGGAAGATCTTTGTGGGCTATACTCTGCCTTGTCTCAGGATAGTAAGTGGGTGGGGTAATGATCTGCCTGTTTGGCCCTGTCCGGGGGTATTGTCGGAAGGGGCCATAGTGTCTCCCGACCCCTCCTGTTTCTGCCTCCAATATTTATGCTGCAATAGTTTATGTGTCGGGGAGCTAGGGTCAGTCTGTTATACCTGATGTATTTCTCATGTCTTATCCGGTGTCCTGTGTGAATTTAAGTATGATCTCTCTAATTCTCTCTTCTCTCTCTCACACCAGCACAGTAGCCCACATCACCAGCACCACCACCACCAACATGGTAGCCCACACCAACTGCACCACCACGACCCTGGTAGCCCACAACTCCACCACCATGGTAGCCCACAACTCCAACACCATGGTAGCCCACAATTCCACCACCATGGTAGCCCACAACTCCACCAACATGGTAGCCCACAACTCCACCAACATGGTAGCCCACACCAACACCACCACCACCACCATGGTATCCCACAACTCCACCACCACAGTACTCCACAGCACCACCATCATGGTAGCCCACAACTCCACCACCATGGTAGCCCACAACTCCACCACCATGGTAGCCCACAACTCCACCACCACGGTAGCCCACACCATCACCACCACAACCACAGTAGCCCACAGCACCACCACCACAGTAGGCCACAACTCCACCACCATGGTAGCCCACCACCACCACCATGGTAGCCCACACCACCACCACCATAGTAGCCCACAACACCACCACCACCACCACCATGGTAGCCCACAACTCCACCAACATGGTAGCCCACCACCACCACCACCACCATAGTAGCCCACAACTCCACCACCACAGTAGGCCACAACTCCACCACCATAGTAGCCCACAACTTCACCACCACAGTAGCCCACCACCAACACCACCACCACGGTAGCACACAACACCACCACCACAGTAGCCCACACCACCACCACCACCACCACCACCACCACAGAAGCCCACACCACCATCAGCAAGCTAAACTAAATACAGGCATTTGCCAACCAACCCAACCAGTTTATACAAATAGTGTGCAGAAGTGTATCTGTTATGGAGGTTTCATTTCCAAATACACTGGAACAGTAAACTAAACAAGGGGATCATGTGTGATGACCACTGTTTGCATAATTAATCCTCCTGTAGGGTGTTAGCCTGCTAGGTTTTTCGGAAAGGGAAACTTAACAAAAGAGAAACCCATCCATTGTAATGATGCTGTAAATAGTCATGTGACTGAAACTCTTCACTCGATGTCCTCCTGTAATTTAAGTTAATAAACCTTTAACCCTTTGACCCGTTACTCTACCTCCTGTAATTTAACTGTCACACCACCATAGTAGCCCACATCACCACCAGCACCACCACCACCACCAACATGTTAGCCCACACCAACACCACCACCACCACTTGTAGCCAACACCACCACCATGGTAACCTACACCACCACCACAGTAGCCACCACCACCACCACAGTAGCCAACACCACCACCACCATGGTTACCCACACCACCACCACCAACATGTTAGCCCACACCACCACCACAGTAGCCAACCCCACCACCACCACCACCACAGTAGCCAACACCACCACCACCATGGTTACCAACACCACCACCACCACGGTAGCCCACACCACCACCATGGTAACCTACACCACCACCACCATGGTAACCTCCCACACCAACACCAACACCACCACCATGGTAGCCCACACCACCACCACCACCACCACGGTAGCCAACACCACCAGCATGGTAACCTACACCACCACCACCACCACCACGGTAGCCAACACCACCACCACCACCACCACCATGGTAACCTCCCACACCACCACCACCACCACCACCACCAACTCCACCACCACCATGGTAGCCCATTTCTGATTGTATTATTTTCATAGTGGATTTCAATAACAATGATCCCATTAACTTGTCTAGATCTACTCAGCATCAGGTGAAGTGACCATAAAGAGATCATGAGGGACATATGACGTATGGAAAGAGAAACTTAACTAAATGGAAACTAGTCCATTGTAATGACGCTATAAATAGTCCTGTGACAGAAACTCTTTACTTAGAAAGACATCACATCCTAGAAGGAGCACATCATGGGTATCAAGGGTTTAACCAGGTTCATAGATGATCATGGAGCGATTTTAACAGATTATCACTTCAGAAACAGCAAGCTGGTCATAGATGGTTCTAATCTTTACCACTCTCTTTATTTTAACCCATGTGTGGATCAGCAGCATGGAGGGGATTATGATGATTTTGAGAACCAGGTCTGCAAGTTCTTTAAGGCTCTGAGAGATTGTGGCATTGAGCCTTATGTGGTCATAGATGGAGGCTCTGACTTTTCCGATAAAAAGTTTGAAACTCTCCTCCACCGAGTTCAATCAACGCTCAACACAGCCAACAACTTGTCCAAGGGGCTTCAGGGGGACAGAATAATACCAACCCTCGTCAAACAAGTCTTCAAACAGGTCCTCTCCAGCCTGAAGGTGCCATTCGCACAGTGCATCTTTGAAGCAGACCAAGAAATAGCCTCCTTGGCTCAAAGGTGGAACTGTCCGGTCCTGTCCTATGACAGTGACTTTTATATTTTTGACATCCAGGCAGGATATCTGCCCATCTCCCATTTTAAGTGGCAGAACGCATCGACGCAACGCTGGAGTTCTCAAAATTACATCCCCTGCAAGCGGTACACCACAACAAGCTTCTGCAGACACTTCAACATCAACAGAAAGCTTCTCCCAGTCTTCGCTGCCATCGTAGGAAACGACTATGTCAACTTGGATAAGATGGGCTTTCCCATTAGGTGGGAAGACAACTCGCCGATGGAACCCAATCGAAGGCCAAGTAAGTTTGAACAAATTACTTGTATACCGAAGTATACACAACTACTACAGATGCATTTAGGGCGGCAGGTAGCCTAGTGGTTAGAGTGATGGGCCAGTAATCGAAAGCTTGCTAGATCGAATTCCCGAGCTGACATGATAAAAATCTGTCGTTCTGCCCCTGAACAAGGCAGTTAACATTTACATTGTAGTCATTTAGCAGACGCTCTTATCCAGAGCGACTTACAGTAGTGAATGCATATATTTCATACATTTCATACTTTTTTCTCCGTATTGGTCCCCCGTGGGAATCGAACCCACAACCCTGGCGTTGCAAACACCATGCTCTACCAACTGAGCCACACAGTTAACCCAGTTCTTAGGCCGTCATTGTAAATAAGAATTTGTTCTGAACTGACTTGCCTAGTTTAAAAAATAAAATAAAATAAAATAAAAAGTTTTTAAAAATATATATATATATATATATAATACTGTAGTGAATGGTGGGGCGAACCCAGGTAGCTGGCGTGAAAGGCAAACACTCTACGCATCGTGCCAACAGGGTTAACCCACTTGGTGGTGTGACGACCCTCCCGCTCTGTCTGCTGTATTTTCTCTCTTTGCTCTTGTTCCTTATTAGGATGCCAGTGGGCGGAGTTGGAAGGGTCGTCAGCTAGATGGGAAACACCTGGGCTCGGGTGTGTCCCAGGATAAAGACACCTCTTCCACAGTCTTTGTAGAGACTCTCTCCATGCAGACACTTTGTTTTTGGTTGTGCTAGTTATGGTATCTAATAAATATATATTTTTGATACTCCTTGTCTCCACGTTGTCTCCCTTTTGTTGCGAACTCTGAGCCGGTTCGTAACAGTGGGAATTGTAAGGTGGCTCGAGGATCGCTTCAATAATTGATGACGGCTACAATACAGGGAATCTTTACTAGGATTAAATGTCAGGAATTGTGAAAAAGTGAGTTTAAATGTATTTGGCTGAGGTGTATGTAAATGTCTGATGTAAACTGTACATGTTTGTTATTTTGTGCTTGGGAAGGGGTTGTCTTTTTCAACAAGTTGCTGAAATGGCTGTCCGATTTCAAGCAGCAGCAGGAGGCCTTGGACAATGTGCCCAGACTCATCGTTTCCAGGAACAACCAACACAACATGGATGCTGCCCTCCAGGCCCTCTCTCGGGGCATAAAAGTGTACCAGCTTACACTCAGTTGCCTGGAGAAGTTCTTCATTAAAGGCAAGGCTCCTGATCCCGGGCATCTCCCAGACCATCTGAGTGTCCTTCCAGACTGGACCCTGCTGCCGTTGATGAAGGGTACACTTCCCTCCTGCATAATATACATTCTGCAGCTGAAGCCAGTGATACAGGGTGTCCAAGTGGAAGATCACAGCTTCCCCAGTGGGAACAACACCTCTCGGCCCATACGGCAGGTAGTCTTCGGGCTGCTGCTGGGTGAGAGGAGGGAAGTGAAGGAGTATGACAGGGAAGGCATTAACCTGACCAGCAGCATGGTTAAAGCCATCCTGCCCAGAGCTGCACAACAAATGCAGCTAGACATGCTGAATCAGGTATGTAGACATGTGATATAGTATACAGTATATCAGGTATGTAGACATGTGATATAGTATACAGTATATCAGGTATGTATACATGTGATATAGTATACAGTATATCAGGTATGTATACATGTGATATAGTATACAGTATATCAGGTATGTATACATGTGATATAGTATACAGTATATCAGGTATGTAGACATGTGATATAGTATACAGTATATCAGGTATGTATACATGTGATATAGTATACAGTATATCAGGTATGTAGACATGTGATATAGTATATCAGGTATGTAGACATGTGATATAGTATACAGTATATCAGGTATGTAGACATGTGATATAGTAGACAGTATATCAGGTATGTATACATGTGATATAGTATACAGTATATCAGGTATGTATACATGTGATATAGTATATCAGGTATGTATACATGTGATACAGTATATCAGGTATGTATACATGTGATATAGTATATCAGGTATGTATACATGTGATACAGTATATCAGGTATGTATACATGTGATACAGTATATCAGGTATGTATACATGTGATATAGTATATCAGGTATGTATACATGTGATTTAGTATATCAGGTATGTATACATGTGATATAGTAGACAGTATATCAGGTATGTATACATGTGATACAGTATATCAGGTATGTATACATGTGATATAGTATATCAGGTATGTATACATGTGATATAGTATATCAGGTATGTATACATGTGATATAGTATATCAGGTATGTATACATGTGATCTAGTATACAGTATATCAGGTATGTATACATGTGATATAGTATATCAGGTATGTATACATGTGATACAGTATATCAGGTATGTATACATGTGATCTAGTATACAGTATATCAGGTATGTATACATGTGATATAGTATATCAGGTATGTATACATGTGATACAGTATATCAGGTATGTATACATGTGATCTAGTATACAGTATATCAGGTATGTATACATGTGATATAGTATATCAGGTATGTATACATGTGATACAGTATATCAGGTATGTATACATGTGATACAGTATATCAGGTATGTATACATGTGATATAGTATATCAGGTATGTATACATGTGATATAGTATATCAGGTATGTATACATGTGATACAGTATATCAGGTATGTATACATGTGATACAGTATATCAGGTATGTATACATGTGATATAGTATATCAGGTATGTATACATGTGATATAGTATTTCAGGTATGTATACATGTGATACAGTATATCAGGTATGTATACATGTGATATAGTATATCAGGTATGTATACATGTGATATAGTATATCAGGTATGTATACATGTGATATAGTATATCAGGTATGTATACATGTGATATAGTATACAGTATATCAGGTATGTATACATGTGATATAGTATATCAGGTATGTATACATGTGATACAGTATATCAGGTATGTATACATGTGATCTAGTATACAGTATATCAGGTATGTATACATGTGATATAGTATATCAGGTATGTATACATGTGATACAGTATATCAGGTATGTATACATGTGATATAGTATATCAGGTATGTATACATGTGATATAGTATATCAGGTATGTATACATGTGATTCAGTATATCAGGTATGTATACATGTGATATAGTATATCAGGTATGTATACATGTGATCTAGTATACAGTATATCAGATATGTATACATGTGATATAGTATATCAGGTATGTATACATGTGATACAGTATATCAGGTATGTATACATGTGATCTAGTATACAGTATATCAGGTATGTATACATGTGATATAGTATATCAGGTATGTATACATGTGATACAGTATATCAGGTATGTATACATGTGATCTATTATACAGTATATCAGGTATGTATACATGTGATATAGTATATCAGGTATGTATACATGTGATACAGTATATCAGGTATGTATACATGTGATATAGTATATCAGGTATGTATACATGTGATATAGTATATCAGGTATGTATACATGTGATACAGTATATCAGGTATGTATACATGTGATATAGTATATCAGGTATGTATACATGTGATATAGTATATCAGGTATGTATACATGTGATACAGTATATCAGGTATGTATACATGTGATACAGTATATCAGGTATGTATACATGTGATACAGTATATCAGGTATGTATACATGTGATATAGTATATCAGGTATGTATACATGTGATATAGTATTTCAGGTATGTATACATGTGATACAGTATATCAGGTATGTATACATGTGATATAGTATATCAGGTATGTATACATGTGATACAGTATATCAGGTATGTATACATGTGATCTAGTATACAGTATATCAGGTATGTATACATGTGATATAGTATATCAGGTATGTATACATGTGATACAGTATATCAGGTATGTATACATGTGATATAGTATATCAGGTATGTATACATGTGATATAGTATATCAGGTATGTATACATGTGATTCAGTATATCAGGTATGTATACATGTGATATAGTATATCAGGTATGTATACATGTGATCTAGTATACAGTATATCAGATATGTATACATGTGATATAGTATATCAGGTATGTATACATGTGATACAGTATATCAGGTATGTATACATGTGATCTAGTATACAGTATATCAGGTATGTATACATGTGATATAGTATATCAGGTATGTATACATGTGATACAGTATATCAGGTATGTATACATGTGATCTATTATACAGTATATCAGGTATGTATACATGTGATATAGTATATCAGGTATGTATACATGTGATACAGTATATCAGGTATGTATACATGTGATATAGTATATCAGGTATGTATACATGTGATATAGTATATCAGGTATGTATACATGTGATACAGTATATCAGGTATGTATACATGTGATATAGTATATCAGGTATGTATACATGTGATATAGTATATCAGGTATGTATACATGTGATACAGTATATCAGGTATGTATACATGTGATACAGTATATCAGGTATGTATACATGTGATACAGTATATCAGGTATGTATACATGTGATATAGTATATCAGGTATGTATACATGTGATATAGTATTTCAGGTATGTATACATGTGATACAGTATATCAGGTATGTATACATGTGATATAGTATATCAGGTATGTATACATGTGATATAGTATATCAGGTATGTATACATGTGATATAGTATATCAGGTATGTATACATGTGATATAGTATACAGTATATCAGGTATGTATACATGTGATATAGTATATCAGGTATGTATACATGTGATATAGTATATCAGGTATGTATACATGTGATATAGTATATCAGGTATGTATACATGTGATATAGTATATAAGGTATGTATACATGTGATACAGTATTTCAGGTATGTATACATGTGATATAGTATATCAGGTATGTATACATGTGATACAGTATATCAGGTATGTATACATGTGATATAGTATATCAGGTATGTATACATGTGATATAGTATTTCAGGTATGTATACATGTGATACAGTATATCAGGTATGTATACATGTGATATAGTATATCAGGTATGTATACATGTGATATAGTATATCAGGTATGTATACATGTGATATAGTATATCAGGTATGTATACATGTGATATAGTATACAGTATATCAGGTATGTATACATGTGATATAGTATATCAGGTATGTATACATGTGATACAGTATATCAGGTATGTATACATGTGATCTAGTATACAGTATATCAGGTATGTATACATGTGATATAGTATATCAGGTATGTATACATGTGATACAGTATATCAGGTATGTATACATGTGATATAGTATATCAGGTATGTATACATGTGATATAGTATATCAGGTATGTATACATGTGATATAGTATATCAGGTATGTATACATGTGATTCAGTATATCAGGTATGTATACATGTGATATAGTATATCAGGTATGTATACATGTGATCTAGTATACAGTATATCAGATATGTATACATGTGATATAGTATATCAGGTATGTATACATGTGATACAGTATATCAGGTATGTATACATGTGATCTAGTATACAGTATATCAGGTATGTATACATGTGATATAGTATATCAGGTATGTATACATGTGATACAGTATATCAGGTATGTATACATGTGATCTATTATACAGTATATCAGGTATGTATACATGTGATATAGTATATCAGGTATGTATACATGTGATACAGTATATCAGGTATGTATACATGTGATATAGTATATCAGGTATGTATACATGTGATATAGTATATCAGGTATGTATACATGTGATACAGTATATCAGGTATGTATACATGTGATATAGTATATCAGGTATGTATACATGTGATATAGTATATCAGGTATGTATACATGTGATACAGTATATCAGGTATGTATACATGTGATACAGTATATCAGGTATGTATACATGTGATATAGTATATCAGGTATGTATACATGTGATATAGTATTTCAGGTATGTATACATGTGATACAGTATATCAGGTATGTATACATGTGATATAGTATATCAGGTATGTATACATGTGATATAGTATATCAGGTATGTATACATGTGATATAGTATATCAGGTATGTATACATGTGATATAGTATACAGTATATCAGGTATGTATACATGTGATATAGTATATCAGGTATGTATACATGTGATATAGTATATCAGGTATGTATACATGTGATATAGTATATCAGGTATGTATACATGTGATATAGTATATAAGGTATGTATACATGTGATACAGTATTTCAGGTATGTATACATGTGATATAGTATATCAGGTATGTATACATGTGATATAGTATATCAGGTATGTATACATGTGATATAGTATACAGTATATCAGGTATGTATACATGTGATATAGTATATCAGGTATGTATACATGTGATATAGTATATCAGGTATGTATACATGTGATATAGTATACAGTATATCAGGTATGTATACATGTGATATAGTATATCAGGTATGTATACATGTGATATAGTATATCAGGTATGTATACATGTGATATAGTATATCAGGTATGTATACATGTGATATAGTATATCAGGTATGTATACATGTGATATAGTATATCAGGTATGTATACATGTGATATAGTATACAGTATATCAGGTATGTATACATGTGATATAGTATATCAGGTATGTATACATGTGATATAGTATACAGTATATCAGGTATGTATACATGTGATATAGTATACAGTATATCAGGTATGTATACTTGTGATATAGTATACAGTATATCAGGTATGTATACATGTGATATAGTATATCAGGTATGTATACATGTGATATAGTATATCAGGTATGTATACATGTGATATAGTATATCAGGTATAATTGTTGCTGTTGATTCTGTAATTAATTCTCATTCTCTTGTTCTGTTTCTTAGGCTCCACATTCAGTGCGGCTTGAGGTGTTTTTGGAAACCCTTGGTGTGTCCCAGTCCACTTTGAATGGTCTCCCATCTCATCTGGGACTTCCTGTGGCTGTTACCTACTACTGGCTGAGGCACGCCCATCTCCAACCAGACCATCGTCTCCTGCAGGCCCTGCTACTAGGACTGGTGTATGGAGAGCTCTGCAGACAGAGGAAGAGCCAGAGAGGTATGGACCAGAATATGAACGGAAACACACATACAGGCACACACAACTTAGAATGTATAAATAAAGTGTGTGAAGTGCAGCCAATGACTCCTCTCCTTTTTGTGTATCAGGGTTTATAGAGGAGGGACCAGTGTTGGGGAGGCTGAGAGGGCTGATTCAGAGAGGTGCTAGGAGTCTAGACCTGGCTGTGGCCCACGCCTATAGCCAATGGCAGCGCTGCATGAGGGATTGCCTTGACCTGAACCAACTGCTATGCTTCCCTCTATCTGAGCCTCAGATTGCATGGTAACGTGTCACTTCCTAAAACAACCCTAACCGCTAACCTCTAACCTCTAGAGTAGACCAGTGGTGTTCCTTTACATGTTATTCTAGCCCAGCAGCAACACAGCTAATTCAACCCTCTGTTGTTTCCCTGTTGGAGTCTAGGCTGTACAGGGGAACTCTGGTGCACCAGCTTGTGGGCAAACTGAGAGGGGTGGTGACCCCGGATTCTCTCCTGATGGAAGACCCTTCCTCTGGGCAGCTGTACAGAGCCATGCTGGAAGCCATACTCAACTCCCAGGAAACTGAGGCCACTGGACAACCTGACGGCCCCTCTGCAGATTCTGGCGCTGGAGGAGGAAGAGGATGATGATGGTACTGGAGGAGGTTGTGCTGAAGTCCCAATGTCCCACTGCAAGAGGAAGGAAAGATTTAACAAAGCTCTGTCAAGTTGTAAATATAGGGACCACTATATACGGACCACTATACATCTTCATATCATTTCCTCTGTGTGTGTGTGTGTGTGTGTGTGTGTGTGTGTGTGTGTGTGTGTGTGTGTCTGTGTGTGTGTGTGTGTGTGTGTGTGTGTGTGTAAGTGGGGCCTTCCTACCCATGCCCTCTGTCAATAGTAGTTCCACTTTCATTCACACACAGAGCATAAAGAAGAATGAACATCGATAAGAGAATTTACATTTATTTAAAGAAAATAAGACAAAGGAGAAGAAATTAATTGGGACTGAAGTTTATTGAAATTATCATTAAAGGTTAAATATTATGAAAGTTGAAAACATTGTGAAATATTAAAGGGGGATTAAAGTAGTGCAGTACTGGAATACACTAAGGTTTCTAGCTTGAATTGGAGGTCAGAACAGCCAGGCAGGAGGTGGGGGTTAGTTGGTGCTGAAAATGCACCTTATGAGCAATACTCAATTAGGTGTTAATGCATCATTGGAGCAGGAGTTAGCTACAATGAGTTAGCAGAAAGGAAGACTGGGGGTATTAAGGAAGGGTACCACTCTCTTTGAGCTAGCTTTATGTAAGCATGAACAAAATAAAAATAAATAAAAACCAGGGCAAAACAAGCTCACATTTTAGTCTCTGACCGGGCAAGATAAACAAGGCATTCGCAGGTCACAGTCAATAAGCACATCATCAACTTTAATGTCCCCACCCAAAAAAACACAAAGAAATGCTCATCCCACCCTTCAGTCACAGGGGAGTCAAATACAGATTTATTTTTGTTTTAATATCAAATCAAATCAAATCAAATTTATTTATACAGCCCTTCGTACATCAGCTGAAATCTCAAAGTGCTGTACAGAAACCCAGCCTAAAACCCCAAACAGCAAGCAATGCATGTGAAAGAAGCACGGTGGCTGGGAAAAACTCCCTAGGAAAAACTCCTGAGAAAGGTCAAAAACCTAGGAAGAAACATAGAGAGGAACCAGGCTATGAGGGGTGGCCAGTCCTCTTCTGGCTGTGCCGGGTGGATATTATAACAGAACATGGTCAAGATGTTAAAATGTTCGTAAATGACCAGCATGGTCAAATAATAATAATCATAGTAGTTGTCGAGGGTGCAACAAGCACGTCCGGTGAACAGGTCAGGGTTCCGTAGCCGCAGGCAGAACAGTTGAAACTGGAGCAGCAGCATGGCCAGGTGGACTGGGGACAGCAAGGAGTCATCATGCCAGGTAGTCCTGAGGCATGGTCCTAGGGCTCAGGTCCTCCGAGAGAAAGAAAGAAAGAGAGAAAGAGAGAATTAGAGAGAGCATATTTACATTCACACAGGACACCGGATAAGACAAGAGAATACTCCAGATGTAACAGACTGACCCTAGCCCCCCGACACATAAACTACTGCAGCATAAATACTGGAGGCTGAGACAGGAGGGATCAGAAGACACTGTGGCCCCATCCGATGATACCCCCGGAGGACAGGGCCAAACAGGCAGGATATAACCCCACCCACTATGCCAAAGCACAGCCCCCACACCACTAGAGGGATATCTACAACCACCAACTTACCGTCCGAAGACAAGGCCGAGTATAGCCCACAAAGAACTCCGCCACGGCACAACCCAAGGGGGGGGCGCCAACCCAGACAGGAAGACCACGTCAGTGGCTCAACCTACTCAAGTGACGCACCCCTCCCATGGACGGCATGGAAGAACACCAGTAAGTCAGTGACTCAGCCCCTGTAAAAGGGTTAGAGGCAGAGAATCCCAGTGGGAAGAGGGGAACCGACAAGGCAGAGACAGCAAGGGTGGTTCGTTGCTCCAGCCATTCCGTTCACCTTCACACTCCTGGGCCAGACTATACTTAATCATAGGACCTACTGAAGAGATAAGTCTTCAGTAAAGACTTAAAGGTTGAGACTGAGTCTGCGTCTCTCACATGGGTAGGCAGACCATTCCATAAAAATGGAGCTCTATAGGAGAAAGCCCTACCTCCAGCCGTTTGCTTAGAAATTCTAGGGACAATTAGGAGGCCTGCGTCTTGTGACCGTAGCGTACGTGTAGGTATGTACGGCAGGACCAAATCGGAAAGATAGGTAGGAGCAAGCCCATGTAATGCTTTGTAGGTTAGCAGTAAAACCTTGAAATCAGCCCTTGCCTTAACAGGAAGCCAGTGTAGGGAGGCTAGCACTGGAGTAATATGATCAAACTTTTTGGTTCTAGTCAGGATTCTAGCAGCCGTATTTAGCACTAACTGAAGTTTGTTTAGTGCTTTATCCGGGTAGCCGGAAAGTAGAGCATTGCAGTAGTCGAGCCTAGAAGTAACAAAAGCATGGATTAATTTTTCTGCGTCATTTTTGGACAGAAAGTTTCTGATTTTTGCAATGTTACGTAGATGGAAAAAAGCTGTCCTTGAAGCAGTCTTGATATGTTCTTCAAAAGAGAGATCAGGGTCCAGAGTAACGCCGAGGTCCTTCACAGTTTTATTTGAGACGACTGTACAACCATCCAGATTAATTGTCAGATTCAACAGAAGATCTCTTTGTTTCTTGGGACCTAGGACAAGCATCTCTGTTTTGTCCGAGTTTAAAAGTAGAACATTTGCAGCCATCCACTTCCTTATGTCTGAAACACAGGCTTCTAGCGAGGGCAATTTTGGGGCTTCACCATGTTTCATTGAAATGTACAGCTGTGTGTCGTCCGCATAGCAGTGAAATTTAACATTATGTTTTCGAATGACATCCCCAAGAGGTAAAATATATAGTGAAAACAATAGTGGTCCTAGAACGGAACCTTGAGGAACACCGAAATTTACAATTGATTTGTCAGAGGATGAACCATTCACAGAGACAAACTGATATCTTTCCGACAGATAAGATCTAAACCAGGCCAGAACTTGTCCATGTAGACCAATTTGGGTTTCCAATCTCTCCAAAAGAATGTGGTGATCGATGGTATCAAAAGCGGCACTAAGATCTAGGAGCATGAGGACAGATGCAGAGCCTCGGTCTGACGTCATTAAAAGGTCATTTACCACCTTCACAAGTGCAGTCTCAGTGCTATGATGGGGTCTAAAACCAGACTGAAGCGTTTCGTATACATTGTTTGTCTTCAGGAAGGCAGTGAGTTGCTGCGCAACAACTTTTTCTAAAATTTTTGAGAGGAATGGAAGATTCGATATAGGCCGATAGTTTTTTATAATTTCTGGGTCAAGATTCGGCTTTTTCAAGAGAGGCTTTATTACTGCCACTTTTAGTGAGCTTGGTACACATCCGGTGGATAGAGAGCCGTTTATTATGTTCAACATAGGAGGGCCAAGCACAGGAAGCAGCTCTTTCAGTAGTTTAGTTGGAATAGGGTCCAGTATGCAGCTTGAGGGTTTGGAGGCCATGATTATTTTCATCATTATGTCAAGAGATATAGTACTAAAACACTTTAGTATCTCCCTTGATCCTAATATGAATGACATCAGAGGATGGACAGTTTAAAGTAATACCGGAATGGAGCCCAGGCCTCATAAAACAGTTTGGGGTTCCCATGTGTATTGAATTATATTTTTTCTAGTTTCAGAGAGCACAACACATCTCCCACCCAATATTTATAAGATGGGGGAGCTGCCATCTTCCAGTTCTGTAGTATTAGCCGTCTAGCTAAAAGAGCAACAGTGTCCAACTGGATTCTTGACAGGGGGGTACCTATGGGCAGTACTCCAAAAAGGGCTGTAAGGGGAGGCGGATCTATAACAGTGTCATATATATATCAGAGAAACATTTACATATTAATTCCTAGAAACCTGACAGTTTGCGACAGCCCAAAAATATATGAGACAGTGTGGCTGGTTCCGTTTTCCATCGGACACAGGTAGGATCAAAATCAGATGATGTTCTTCCCAGTTTGGCCCCGGACCAGTGGATACGGTGAACCACCTTGAATTGAAGGAGGCTGTGTCTAGTGCTAAAAGAGGACGAATGCACCCTGTGCAGCACAGATTCCCAGGGTTCTGAAAGTCATTAATGATTGCATATACATCTGAAATTGCACCCCTAGGAAGCTTGTTCAGCTCAAAGATGCTCTCTATAGCTGTATTTGCAGGCCTATGGGGAAATTCAGGTGTGTTAGCTCTGACAAAGTTCCTTGTCTGGAGATAGCGGAAAAAGTGGGATTGGGGGATTGGATTCCTGTATCTGAGCAAAAGAGGCAAATGTATCATCAAAGAATAATTGGGCTAGTGAGGAGAGGCCTAGTGAGTACCAGATGCCAAATGCCCCATAATTTAAAGATGGAGGAAATAAAATGTTCTGATTGATTGGGCCTGATAGAGAAGAGCCTCGGAGGCTAAAGGCTAAACTGAACTGATTCCAAATTTTAAGAGACTGCTTTACAATTGGGTTGACACACCTTTTGCCTAGGGACACTGGGAGAGATGAGCTCAACACAGAAGAAAGTGCAGCAGTTTTACACGATTCAGACTCCATCTGAACGCAGAGTGGTCTAGAGGCCAGTAGGATCAGTCTGCAGCCAGTACAAAAGGGCTCTGAAATTTGCAGCCCAATAGTATGTCTGAAAATTTGGTAGAGCTTAACCTCCCAATGCCATGAATGTTTGATCCTGTGAATTAAAAAAACGATTTTGGAATAAAAATGGGTAAACATTGAAATAAATATAAAAACTTGGGCAACATATTAATTTGAATGGTATTAATCCCTCCAATAAGAGAAAGAGGTAGCGAATTCCAAAAATTAAAACATTGTTTCCAACTGTCTGGTAGAGCAACAATGTTTTCCTGAAACAAATTTGAATATTTCCTTGTCAATTTAACGCCCAAGTAGGTGAATTGATCCCGGACAATCGTGAACTGAAAACTTGTAAAAGAGCACTTTAAAGCAGCCTTATTTACAGGAAAAAACTCCCTCTTGCCTAGATTCAGCTTGTACCCTGAGATTGATCCAAACTTTTTAAGAACAGATAAGGCACGTGGCAATGAGGTATCAGGGTTGGGGATAAACAAAAGGAGGTTGTCATCATATAGCGACACTTTCTGCTCTAAGCCCGTCCTGATTATACCTTGAATGCCATCATTACAGCGTAGTGCGATGGCGAGAGGCTCGATTAACAAAGCAAACAAAAATGGGGAGAGTGGACAACCCTGTCTGGATCCACGGTGCAAGGGAAAATAGTCAAAGGACAAGTTGTTAGTCCGTACCGAAGCCATGGGAGAAAAATAAAGAATCTTTATCCATGCAATGAATTTGGGGCCAAAGCCAAATCTATAAAGGGCAGCTGTTAGGTAGTCCCACTCAACGCGGTCAAAAGCTTTTTCTGCATCAAGAGAGACCACCACCTCCGGGTCCCCCGACGCTGGGGAGTACAGAATATTCATAAGGCGTCTAATATTGAATAACAAATGCCTATTTCTCACAAAGCCAGTCTGGTCAGAGTGTATTACATGGTGCAGCGAGCCTTCCATACGGATGGCTAAGAAAGTTAGAGTGGAACACTTGACCAACCTAGTCCCTACGCATCCTAAAATGCTCACCAGTCCTCAAGTGAGTCTCTTGTAGAAGTGCAACATTTGCATTCAAACCCTTTAACCTGTTAGGGCTAGGGGGCAGTATTTACACGGCCGGATAAAAAACGTACCCGATTTAATCTGGTTATTACTACTGCCCAGAAACTAGAATATGCATATAATTATTGGCTTTGGATAGAAAACACCCTAAAGTTTCTAAAACTGTTTGAATGGTGTCTGTGAGTATAACAGAACTCATATGGCAGGCAAAAACCGAAGAAGATTCTGTACAGGAAGTACCCTCTCTGACCATTCCTTGGGCTTCTTGGCTCTGTTTATTGAAAATGTAGGATCTTTGCTGTAACGTGACACTTCCTATGGCTCCCATAGGCTCTCAGAACCCGGGAAAAAGCTGAATGATGTAATTCCAGCCGCTGGCTGAAAAACTTTAGCGCCTTTGATTAAGTGGTCTATCAGAGGACAATGAGCTGAGGCGCATGCACGGGGCGACACCATGTTTTTAGTTTCTCTCTCTTTGTACTAAAACACAGATTCCCGGTCGGAATATTATCGCTTTTTACGAGAAAAATGCCATAAAAATTGATTTTAAACAGCGGTTGACATGCTTCGAAGTACGGTAATGGAATATTTAGAATTTATTCGTCACGAAACGCGTCGGGCGCGTAACCCTTATTTACCCTTTCGGATAGTGTCTTGAACGCATGAACAAAACGCCGCTATTTGGATATAACTATGGATTATTTGCGACCAAACCAACATTTGTTATTGAAGTAGAAGTCCTGGGAGTGCATTCTGACGAAGAACAGCAAAGGTAATAAAAAATTTCTTATAGGAAATCTGACTTTGGTGAGGGCTAAACTTGCTGGGTGTGTAAATAGCTAGCCCTGTGATGCCGGGCTATCTACTTAGAATATTGCAAAATGTGCTTTCAGCGAAAAGCTATTTTAAAATAGGACATAGCGAGTGCATAGAGGAGTTCTGTATCTATAATTCTTTTAATAATTGTTATGTTTTTTTGTGGACGTTTATCGTGAGTAATTTTGTAAATTCACCGGAAGTTTGCGGGGGGTATGCTAGTTCTGAACGTCACATGCTAATGTAAAAAGCTGGTTTTTGATATAAATATGAACTTGATTGAACAAAACATGCATGTATTGTATAACATAATGTCCTAGGGTTGTCATCTGATGAAGATCATCAAAGGTTAGTGCTGCATTTAGCTGTCTTCTGGGTTTATGTGACATTATATGCTAGCTTGAAAAATGGGTGTCTGATTATTTCTGGCTGGGTACTCTGCTGACATAATCTAGTGTTTTGCTTTCGTTGTAAAGCCTTTTTGAAATCGGACAGTGTGGTTAGATTAACGAGAGTCTTGTCTTTAAAATGGTGTAAAATAGTCATATGTTTGAGAAATTGAAGTAATAGCATTTCTAAGGTATTTGAATAACGCGCCACAGGATTCCACTGGCTGTTACGTAGGTGGGACGATTTCGTTGAAAGTTTGCTCGGCATAAATGACGTTCAAAACCTTTAAAATTGAAGTGAAGACCCCCAAAAACGTGTAGCCTCGGGAACATTTACTGTTTACTGGGTCGGTACAAACGGATGCAGTAAACAAATAACCAAAAATATTTTGAGTCACTGAGACACTATGTAAACAAACTGAATAGGTGAATGAGACAGCCTGGAAACAAAGGAGTTAAGTAAAATCTTAATACAATGAAATTAACTGAATGCTTGTAAGGCAAGCACACTAGATGATCAAAACATTAGATCACATCAAATAAGCCTGAATGGGTTCGCCAACTCCCCAACTATACAAGACTAGTATGTTATAACTAAACATAATTGTACCACAGGTTGGCTACTTACTTACTATCCACAGTTCGCAAGCAACAGTTGCTGATCTATGGGCAAGTTCAAGACTTGATGTGACGTTGAATGTGTAGTCTTTACCATCATGAGAAAGCCATAAACGGGCCGGGAATCGCAGTCCATACTTCACACCTGGATGGTCCTGTAGTAGTGGTTTGGCCTGCCCGAAAGCTGCGCACTGCCTGGAAACAGTGGGGGAGTAGTCCTGGTAGATAGAGAAGCTCTGTCCCTGAAAGCTCAGAGTGGTATTGCGGGCTCGTCGGAGAATCTCCATCATCTCATGGAAAATGTGCACTCGAAGAATGATGTCAAGGGGCCTCTCACCATCTTGGGGCTTTGGGCGCAGCAACCGGTGGGCACGATCAATCAGGGGCTTTTCATCCATGGCAAGAACATCCTTCAGCAGCCCAGAAACTAAATCCGTAGCGCGAGGCATTTCCGCTGACTCTGGGATCGATACCAGTCTCAGGTTATTGCGACAAGAGAATCCCTCTAAACTCACAACTCTCCTGCACCTTTTTCAGATCCGCAGCCAGGCGTTTCACGTCAGCCTCCAGGGAGGTAGTTAAGTTGGAGACATTGGTAGCAGAGGACTCCAGTGCTGCAATCGTTGTAGTGTGCAACTCTGTTGTTGTTTTGAGTGATGTTATTGCTGGAACCGTCTCGTTCCGCAGGATGGTTAGATCTGCTTTTAAAGTATCAGAAACCTCCTGTATTCTGGCCTCAATCGTAGAAACTACCTCCGTTTTCATTTCAACTATCTCAGAGTGTAGTAGTTTGATGGCCTCGAGAATGTTCATTTCAGCGCCGCCAGGCCAAGCCGCACCCCCGGGTAAAGTGTGAGTCCCCTGGCCCTCAGATTCAGGAGAGGGCGAGTGGGTCTTGTAGGCCGGGTTTTCTCAAAGACCAATGTTTTTGGTCTTATTTTCGTCGACATGCTGACTTTCGAAAGCAAAGTAGTCTTGGTTTTTACTGAAAGGGATCACCAAACTAATATTTGAAAATAAAATAGGGTTCTGCTGCAAAATTCACATAAACTTTAAGAATACTGCGGGAGCAAACGGAAAACATGTCAGTCGCCCATCTAACCCTCAAAAATACTGTGCTTCTCATAAAATTGTGATAGACAAAGAACATTGTATTGGCACATCCCATTAAGGGATTAGTTAAAGGCGCTGGAGGCATCTATCAAGTTAATCCATGGTTGATTTTATCTTATCATTGATTTGTGATATTGATTTGTGATTGATTGATTGATTGATCTGGGATTTTTTTATGCCTGTTTCTGGATTTTTGAATAAACTTGCTTTATTGTTCTGAAACCCTGTGTCATCAATGAGTCATACAAGTGCATGTATGTTTTCTCTACGTTTCTGAAAATTAATTGAGTAACTTTAGCATATGGTTAGTTAGTCTATTGGGAACCTGAGTTGCTGGTATAAAGGAGGCTGAGACCCAACTATAGGTACCCGAGCGCATTGGTAGGAGTCGTAAGAGGGGTGTCTCTGGGCTAAGCCAACCCAGGGGAGGGTGACCCACTCATAGTGTGCTGAGGTTGAAACTCTGGCCCGGACGATCCTGAAAAGGCGCCGGGTTTATAGGTTCAGGGTGAGGGAGAACAGGCCAAAGAGTTCAATCTTGGTTTCATCAGACCAGGGAATCTTGTTTCTCATGGTTTGAGAGTTCTTTAGGTGCCTTTTGGCAAACTCCAAGCGGACTGTCATGTGCCTTTCACTGAGGAGTGGCTTCCGTCTGGCCACTCTACCATAAGGGCCTGATTGGTGAAGTGCTGCAGAGATGGTTGTCCTTCTGGAAGTTTCTCCCATCGCCACAGAGGAACTCTGGAGCTCTGTCAGAGTGACCATCGGGTTCTTGGTCACTTCCCCCAATTGCTGAGTTTGGCCCGACGGCCAGCTCTAGGAAGAGTCTTGGTGGTTACAAATTTCTTCCATTTAAGAATGATGGAGGCCACTATGTTCTTGGGGACCTTCAACGCTGCAGAAATGTTTTGGTAGCCTTCCCCAGATCTGTGCCTTGATACAATCCTGTCTTGGAGCTCTACGGACAATTCCTTCAATCTTATGGCTTGGTTTTTGTTCTGACATGCAGTGTCAACTGTGGAACCTTATATAGACAGGTGTTCGCCTTTCCAAATCATGTCCAATCAATGTAATTGAACACAGGTGGACTCCAATCAAGTTGTAAACACATCTTAAGGATGATCAATGGAAACAGGATGCACTTGAGCTCATTTTAGAATCTCATAGAAAAGGGTCGGAATATTTATTTAAATAAGGTATTTCTGTTTTTTATATTTTTATATAAATTTGCAAACTTTCTAAAATCCTGTGTTCGCTTTGTCATTATGAGGTATTGTGTGTAGATTGATGAGTGTAAAAAAATATATATATTTTTAGAATGTGGCTGTAACGTAACAAAATGTGGAAAAAGTGAATGAGTCTGAATACTTTCCAAATACACTGCATATAACACCATAGTGTAAAGCCCGAAATTATATAAAGCCATAGTATAGTGAATTATATAAAACCAGTGAATTATATAAAGCAATAGTATAGTGAATTCCACAGTATATGATCATAATTCACATATCTACAGTATAAATACTAAACACATGAAGTGGTAACTCTTGTTAAAGTGGATTTTGCTGTACAATCATATAATACAACAGCATAGCAAGTTCCACTTACTTGAGGGTGTCCAGTGCCCACTTCAGAGCGAGGCACTCCTTCTCGACAATCGAGTACTTCTTCTCCTTCTGGAGGAGCTTCCTGCTGACATACATGATGGGATGCTCCTCGCCATTCCTGCTCTTGGGACAAGACGGCCCCTACCTCTGTGTCAGACGCTTCTGTCTGGACCAGGAGGTGTTTTGAGAAGTCCGGGGTGACGAGTACCAGGTGGGAACATACCGCGTCCTTCAGGGCCTGGAACGCCACCTCTGTGTCCTCCGTCCATCGCACCATCTGGGGTAGTTGTGCCTTCGTTAGGTCTGTGAGGGGAAAAGCTTTTGCGGCAAAGTTAGGTACAAATCGACTGTAGTAGCCTGCTAACCCCAGGAACGACTTCACCTGCCTCTTGGTTTGGGGGACCGGCCATTCCATAATGGCAGCGATTTTTTTCTCTTGGGACTTCACATTTCCCCGCCCGATTTGATAGCCCAGGTAGTCCACCTCGGCGTAACCCAGCTTGCACTTGTGGGGGTATGAGGTCAGCCCCGCATCCTTTAGCGCATCCACCACTGCCTGTAACCTACAGAGACGGGACTCCCAACTGTCGCTGTGCACAATTATCTCATCCAAATAAGCAGCCGTGTACTCACTGTGCAGGCGCAGGACACAGTCCATGAGTCGCTGAAAGGTCATTGGGGCCCCGTGGAGCCCGAAAGGAAGAACCCGGTAGTGCTATAGCCCCCCCGGGGTAGAGAAGGCTGTCTTCTCCCGGGAGGCCGCTGCTAGCAACACCTGCCAGTACCCCTTCATCAGGTCCAGGGTCCAGACGTATCTTGCCTTCCCCAAGCGGTCGATCAATTCTTCCACCCGGGGCATGGGGTAGGCTTTGAATTTACTGACCTCGTTCAGGCCCCAGAAGTCAATGCAGAAGCAGACGGTTACATCCTGTTTCGGTACCAGCACTATAGGGTTAGACCACTCACTGTGGGACTCCTGCAGTACCTCCATCTCTAGCATTGTCGTCACTTCCCTTCGCTGGACCGCCGCCCTCCGGGCTTCACATATCTGGTATGGCCGTTTACGTACTTTTTCTCCAGGATGTGTGTGGATATGAAGTTCCACGAGATCCGTGCACCCCAGCACCTCGGAGAACATGGCCGTATTCCACTGGACCAACTCTCTGACCTCTTATCGTTGGGTCGGACTGAGGTCTTCCCCCATGGAAACTTCAACAGAGGGCTGGTTCTGCTTTGGCCAGGTCCACGTTATGCACAGCAGAAGCAGACGGTTACATCCTGTTTCGGTACCAGCACTATAGGGTTAGACCACTCACTGTGGGACTCCTGCAGTACCTCCATCTCTAGCATTGTCGTCACTTCCCTTCGCTGGACCGCCGCCCTCCGGGCTTCACATATCTGGTATGGCCGTTTACGTACTTTTTCTCCAGGATGTGTGTGGATATGAAGTTCCACGAGATCCGTGCACCCCAGCACCTCGGAGAACATGGCCGTATTCCACTGGACCAACTCTCTGACCTCTTATCGTTGGGTCGGACTGAGGTCTTCCCCCATGGAAACTTCAACAGAGGGCTGGTTCTGCTTTGGCCAGGTCCACGTTATGCACAGCGCCTCTCGTGCGTGCCACTTCTTCAGGAAGTTCACATGGTAAAGGAGGGGTTTTCACAGGTCAGTTGGGATGGCCCAGTTAGAAGACCCCAACCTCCAGAACGCAAGGGGCCAAGTGATTGCGGTGGAGAAGAGCCTGAGGTCCTCCTTGGATGATGGCTCGCTTCCCGGCACGGGGTCTTCTCCCTCCTCTGGGTCTGACTCGGGCCTAGTGAACACCTCTCACAGTGGGCCATGGGTTGTGCAGGCAACCATACTTTTTCCTCTCCTTCCTACCTCGCGTGCATGCCTCTCCAGGTCCCACGCACATCTGGCACTCCCCCCTTGGGGTGGTTATCCGCACCAGCACGGTTGGGTACCTCTTTGTGTGTCCTCATCCCCCGTTTCGTCTTTCACCTCTTGTGTGATCCACTGCGGGTGGGCCAGGGCCACCATGCTACCGGAGTCCAGTAGAGCGTTGGTGTCGACGCCATCGATTCGTACAGGAACCATTGGAGGGGCCGTCTCGTGTGCGCCCAACAGGAGGTGACATAACTCGCCATCCGGGTTACCCCAGAGCTGGGGGATGTGGAGGGCATGGCATCGTCCTGGCTGGTTCAGCTCTACTTGAGGTTACCTGGCTCGCCACACTCATAGCATCACCTCTGATCTAGGTCCAGCAGCGGACATGGTCGTCGGTTCGTGTCGCACTTCTGCTTCACGGCCTCAGCTGGTTCCGTCCCATCAGCCCCTCGCCTCTCTCAGTGCTTTTCTTCCTCCTCCCCACATCCACTTTCTCCGCCCGGGTCCCTTTCAGCAGGTCCTGGGTGTTCTGGTGAGTTTTCACAGCGGTCAGCAATTCCTCCAGGTTCTGGGGGTTCTGCATGCTCGCCGTCTTCTTCATCAAGGATGGCAGAGCCCGAAGGTATCAATCCAGGACGACCTCATTGATCATCGGGAGGGATGGTACATCGGTCAGTAGCCAGCACTTGGTCAGGCGCACCAGGTCGCTCATCTGAGCACGTGGGGAGAGGGTGGAGTCAAAGGGCCAGTTGTGCACGGCGTGCGAGGCTGAATCAATAACGGCTCAGGATCTCACGTTTGAGTCCCTCATAATTCGCTGCCTGGTCGGCGTTAAAGTCGAAGTAGGCCTTCTGGAGAGATAGGGTGCCAATAGGCTGGCCCACTCTCGAAGCTGCAAAAATACGTCTCCACGTCATCTTCCTCCATTAACTTAACCAGGAACTGATTTGGGCTAGACTCCTGAGCCATCCCTGCTTTCAACTGGGCTACCTCCACTACCAGTCTGAGGTTTTGTTGGTGCTGCTCCTCCAGTGCTTGCTCCTGGAGACCCTGTTGCTTCTGCTGGCTGAGGATAAACTGAGCCACCAGCTCCTCCATGGCAATCTCCGTACGCTTGACCCCATGGCACCCAAAGCTACTGAGTTGCCTGCATTCTCCACCATATGTGGAAACATAAATCTATAGTATAAATACTAAACAGACAAAGTTTGTCTCTGTAGATGATTTGTCATCTGACAAATCAACTGTAAATGTTGCCCCAAAATTGCCCTCCCTGGAAGCCTGTGTTTCAGCCATAAGGAAGTGGATGGCGGCAAGTTTTCTACTTTTAGACTCGGACAAAACAGAGATGCTAGATCTAGGTCCCAAGAAACAAAGAGATCTTCTGTTGAATCTGACAATTCATCTTGATGGTTGTACAGTCGTCTCAAATAAAACTGTGAAGGACCTCGGCGTTACTCTGGACCCTGATCTCTCTTTTGACGAACATATAGACTGTTTCAAGGACAGCTTTTTTCCATCTACGTAACATTGCAAAAATCTGAAACTTTCTGTCCAAAAATGATTCAGAAAAATTAATACACGCTTTTGTCACTTCTAGATTAGACTACTGCAATGCTCTACTTTCCGGCTACCCGGATAAAGCACTAAATAAACTTCAGTTAGTGCTAAACGCGGCTGCTAGAATCTTGACTAGAACCCCAAAATTGGATCATACTACTCCAGTGCTAGCCTCTCTACACTGGCTTCCTGTTAAGGCTAGGGCTGATTTCAAGGTTTTACTGCTGACCTACAAAGCATTACATGGGCTTGCTCCTACCTATCTTTCCAATTCCGTCCTGCCGTACATACCTACACGTACGCTACGGTCACAAGATGCAGGCCTCCTTACTGACCCTAGAATTTCTAAGCAAACAGCTGGAGGCAGGGCTTTCTCCTATAGAGCTAAATTTTTATGGAATGGTCTGCTTATCCATGTGAGAGACGCAGACTCAGTCTCAACCTTTAAGTCTTTACTGAAGACTCATCTCTTCAGTAGGTCCTATGATTGAGTGTAGTATGGACCAGGAGTGTGAAGGTGAACGGAAAGGCACTAGAGCAACGAACCACACTTGCTGTCTCTGCCTGGCCGGTTCCCCTATCTTCACTGGGATTCTCTGCCTCAAACCCTATTACGGGGGCTGAGTCACTGGCTTACTGGTGCTCTTCCATGCTGTCCCTAGGAGGGGTGGGTCACTTGAGTGGGTTGAGTCACTAACGTGATCTTCCTGTCCGGGTTGGTGCCCCCCCTCGGGTTTGTGCCGTATGGAAGATCTTTGTGGGCTATACTCTGCCTTGTCTCAGGATAGTAAGTTGGTGGTTGAATATATCCCTCTAGTGGTGTGGGGGCTGTGCTTTGGCAAGGTTGGTGGGGTTATATCCTGCCTGTTTGGCCCTGTCTGGGGGTATCGTCGGACGGGGCCATAGTATCTCCCGACCCCTCCTGTTTCAGCCTCTAGTATATATGCTGCAAAAGTTTATGTGTCGGGGGGCTAGGGTCAGTCTGTTATACCTGGAGTATTTCTCCTGTCTTATCCGGTGTCCTGTGTGAATTTAAGTATGCTCTCTCTAATTCCCTCTCTCTCTTCTCTCTTTCACACCACCATGGTAGCCCACAACTCCACCAGCATGGTAGCCCTCAACTCCACCATCATGGTAGCCCACAACTCCACCACCATGGTAGCCCAGAACTCCACCACCATGGTAGCCCACAACTCCACCACCATGGTAGCCCACCACCACCACCATGGTAGCCCACAACTCCACCAGCATGGTAGCCCACAACTCCACCACCATGGTAGCCCACAGCACCAACACCACCACCACCACGGTAGCCCACAACACCACCATGGTAGCTCACAACACCACCACCATGGTAGCCCACAACACCACCACCACCACCATGGTAGCCCACAACACCATCACAGTAGCCCACAAAACCACCAGCAAGCTAAACTAAATACAGGCATTTGCCAACCAACCCAACCAGTTAATTCAAATAGTGTGCAGCAGTTTATCTGTTATGGAGGTTTCATTCACAAATAAGATGGAACAGGAAACTAGACAAGGTAAGTCAGTTACCTGCCAGTGCCTAAGTGATCATGTGTGATGAGCACTGTTTGCATAATACATTCCTCCTCTAGGGTGTTAGCCTGCTAGGTTTTCGGAAAGGGAAAGTTAACAAAAGAGAAACCTATCCATTGTAATGATGCTGTTAATAGTCATGTGACCGAAATTCTTCACTCCAGGTCCTCCTGTAATTTAAGTTAATAAACCTTTAACCCTTTGACCTGTTACTCCATCTCCTCCTGTAATTTAACTGTCACACCACCATGGAAGCCCACAACTCCACCACCATGGTAGCCCACAACTCCACCACCATGGTAGCCCACAACACCACCACCACGGTAGCCCACAACTCCACCACCACGTTAGCCCACAACACCACCACCACGGTAGTCCACAACTCCACCACCACGGTAGCCCACAACACCACCACCATGGTAGCCCACAACACCACCACCACCAACACCACCACCACCAACACCACCCTGATAGCCCACACCACCACCATGGTAGCCAACACCATCACCACCATGGTAGCCCACACCACCACCACCATGGTAGCCCACACCACCACCATGGTTGCCCACACCACCATGGTAGCCCACGACACCATGGTAGCCCACGACACCATGGTAGCCCACGACACCACCATGGTAGCCCACAACTCCACCACCATGGTAGCCCACAACACCACCACCACGGTAGCCCACAACACCACCACCACGGTAGTCCACAACTCCACCACCACGGTAGCCCACAACACCACCACCATGGTAGCCCAAAACAACACCACTATGGTAGCCAACAACTCCACCACCATGGTAGCCCACAACACCACCACCACCAACACCACCACCACCACCACCACCCTGATAGCCCACACCACCACAATGGTAGCCCCCACCATCACCACCATGGTAGCCCACACCACCACCACCATGGTAGCCCACACCACCACCATGGTTGCCCACACCACCATGGTAGCCCACGACACCATGGTAGCCCACGACACCATGGTAGCCTACGACATCACCATGGTAGCCCACGACAACACCACCACCACTACCACGGTAGCCCACAACACCATCACAGTAGCTCACAACACCACCAGCAAGCTAAACTAAATACAGGCATTTGCCAACCAACCCAACCAGTTTATTCAAATAGTGTGCAGCAGTTTATCTGTTATGGAGGTTTCATTCACAAATAAGATGGAACAGGAAACTAGACAAGGTAAGTCAGTTACCTGCCAGTGCCTAAGTGATCATGTGTGATGAGCACTGTTTCCATAATACATTCCTCCTCTAGGGCGTTAGCCTGCTAGGTTTTCGGAAAGGGAAACTTAACAAAAGAGAAACACATCCATTGTAATGATGCTGTAAATAGTCATGTGACTGAAACTCTTCACTCCATGTCCTCCTGTAATTGAAGATAATAAACCTTCACTGCTAAAATCACCATCACTGCCCTTTCATAGTGCAGATTTATTGTATTGGCTTTTTTGCCAATGGTAGCCCACACCCCCACCACCATGGTAGGCCACACCACCACCACCACCACCATGGTAGGCCACACCACCACCACCACCATGGTAGGCCACACCACCACTACCACCACCACCATGGTAGGCCACACCCACCACCTCCACCATAGTAGCCCACACCACCACCACCAAGGTAGCCCACACCACCACCATCACGGTAGCCCACTCCACCACCATCACGGTAGCCCACTCCACCACCACCACCATCACGGTAGCCCACACCACCACCATTACGGTAGCCCACACCACCACCATCACCATCACGGTAGCCCACTCCACCACCACCACCATCACGGTAGCCCACACCACCACCATCACGGTAGACCACTCCACCACCACCACCACCATCACGGTAGCCCACTCCACCACCACCACCATCACGGTAGCCCACACCACCACCACCACCATCACGGTAGCCCACTCCACCACCACCACCATCACGGTAGCCCACACCATCACGGTAGCCAACACCACCACCATTAATCTAAAGTAAATGCCGGCCTTTTCCAACCAAAAATGCACCCTACGTAAAACCTTAACCTGCCCATAAGAAGTTAAGAACAGCAAATAGGTTTTCCCACTTCATTCTGATGAGTGGTAGTACCTCAGGAGTGTTGGAGAATTGTTTAGAATAAATAATGTTAAACAAGTGTCCGAATGTTAAAAACTGAATATCTGTCTTTTATAAAGCCAATTTGTTCCTGTGATATGAGTCCTGGTGAGACTACTTCCAGACGCCTCGCTATCACCTTCGCCAGCACCTTTACATCCACATTAAGGAGACTTAGGGGCCTACATGAAGAACAGGAAGTGTGTTCTTTACCCTACTTAAGGAGAAGTGCTATTGAAGCCTGTGTTAGGGTAGGTGGCAACGATGGAAAACGGACGATAAACACGCTAGACTTGGAGTTGTCGTCTCCGCCCGCTGGGGAGGGGCCAATGCGGTGGGCTCTATCTTGCTTCAGGGATGATGGAACGATGGCCCGACCCAGCACATCCGCAAAGAATTCTGACATGAACTTAACTGAGTCCCCTCCTTCACGTTTCTCTGGTAAACCAACAACACGAAGATTGCAATGGTGAAAACGGGATTCCAGGTCATCGGTCTTGTTAATCAGCTTTTGGTTTTCAGGGCTCAGACGGGCGACCGTTTTCTCAGGTGCTACTATGCGGTCACTATGGTCACACAGGTCATGTTCAAAGCCGTCAATTCGGCGGCCTTGTTCGTCCTCAGCGGCTCGGACACCATCCAGGACGGCGGAGAAGGGGGCCAGAGCAGCATCGATGGCAGTTTTGTGCTGAGTGGCAATGGTAGCTGTAATTTCTGAGACCAGAACCGTACGGAGGTTCTGAAGATCTATGGGTAGTGTGAGGCTCTGTAACAGTTGGACTGGAGTCGGCGCCATTACCATTCACGTTTGCCGTCACGGTTGAAACATTAGTTACAGGTCTTCTGCTCCTCAGGTCGTGTGACATTTGATTCAAAAAGGTAACTTACGAACTCACCAATCAAACACGATATGTAAGAAAGTGGAACGCAAAGTACAAATTTGGAAAAATTAACTAATACGTAGGAGCTTTGGCCACAAGCTTCTTCTCCATTCACCTGCTAAACCGGAACTCCCCTCTTGTATTTTAACTGAATAAACATTTAAACCTTTGACCTGTTATTCCATGTCCTCCTGCAATTTAACTGACACACCACCGTAGTTGCCCACACCACCACCATCACAGTAGCCCACACCACCACCACCATGATAGCGCACACCACCACCACCATAGTAGACCACACCACCACCATCACAGTAGCCCACACCACCACCACCATGATAGCCCACACCACCACCACCATGATAGCCCACACCACCAACACCACCACCACCACCATGGTAGCCCACACCACCACCACCATGATAGCCCACACCACCAACACCACCACCACCACCATGATAGCACACACCACCACCACCATGATAGCCCACACCACCACCATCACAGTAGCCCACACCACCACCACCATCACGGTAGCCCACACCACCACCATCACAGTAGCCCACACCACCACCATCACAGTAGCCCACACCACCACCACCATGATAGCCCACACCACCACCACCATGATAGCCCACACCACCAACACCACCACCACCACCATGGTAGCCCACACCACCACCACCATGATAGCCTACACCACCACCACCATGATAGCACACACCACCACCATCACCCCCACCACCACCACCACCATGATAGCCCACACCACCACCATCACAGTAGCCCACACCACCACCACCATCACGGTAGCCCACACCACCACCACCATCACAGTAGCCCACACCACCACCACCATCACAGTAGCCCACACCACCACCACCATGATAGCCCACACCACCACCACCATGGTAGCCCACACCACCAACACCACCACCACCACCATGATAGCCCACACCACCACCACCATGATAGCACACACCACCACCATCACCCCCACCACCACCACCACCATGATAGCCCAAACCACCACCATGGTAGCCCAAACCACCACCATCAAAACCACCACCATCACCCCCACTACCACCACCACCACCATGGTAGCCCACACCACCACCACGGTAGTAATTACATATTGAAAGGGAAACTTAACGAAATGTCAACCCTTCCATTGTAATGATGCTATAAATAGTCCTGTGACTGAAACTCTTCACTTAGAAAGACATCGTATCCGAGAAGAAGCACATCATGGGTATCCAGGGTTTGGCCAGATTTATAGATGATCATGGAGCGATTTTAACAGATGATCAGTTCAGAAACAGCAAGCTGATAATAGATGGTACTTATCTCTACCACTCTCTTTATTTTAAATCATGTTTTGATCAGAAGCATGGAGGGGATTATGATGATTTTGAGGACCAGGTCTGCAAGTTCTTTAAGGCTCTGAGAGATTGTGGCATTGAACCTTATGTGATTATACATGGGGGCTCTGACTTTTCCGATAAAAAGTTTGAAACTCAACTCCACCACGTTCAATCAAGGATCAACACAGCCAATAGCTTGTCCAAGGGGCTTCGGGGGAGCGGTTTACTACCAATCCTCATCAAACAAGTCTTCAAACAGGTCCTCTCCAGCCTGAAGGTGCCATTCGCACAGTGCATCTTTGAAGCAGACCAAGAAATAGCCTCCTTGGCTGAAAGGTGGAACTGTCCAGTCCTGTCCAATAACAGTGACTTTTATATTTTTGACATCCAGGCAGGATATCTGCCCTTCTCCCATTTTAAGTGGCAGAACGCATCGACGCAACGCGGGAGTTCTCAAAGATACATCCCCTGCAAGCGGTACACCACAACAAGCTTCTGCAGATACTTCAACATCAACAGACAGCTTCTCCCTGTCTTCGCTGCCATCGCAGGAAACGACTATGTCAACTTGAATAAGATGGGCTTTCCCATTAGGTGGGAAGACAAGCTGCCGATGGAACCCAATCGAAGGCCAAGTAAGTTTGAACAAATTACATGTATACCGAAGTATACACAACTACTACAGATGCATTTGGGGCGGCAGGTAGCCTGCCAGTCAGTTAAAAACAAATTCTTTTTTTCAATGGCAGCCTAGGAACAGTGGGTTAACTGCCTTGTTCAGGGGCAGAACAACAGATTTTTACCTTGTCAGCTCAGGGATTTGATCTTGCAACCTTGCAGTTAGGGGTGCAACACTCTAACCACTAGGCTACCTGCCGCACTAGGCAAGTCAGTTCAGAACAAATTATTACTGCCTGGCTCGAAGCCTCTCTCTTTTGACGGCTGAAATTGAATCGGACATTCAGAGAAAGAGAGAGGTTGCGTGTGTAGTATACGTCAATGGGATGCAAAGTACGTTTCTTCTTTATTGAGTACTCTACTAACACAAAGATAATGTTTACCAATATGGAGGTTTGGGGGCTGATAATCACTGTCTCAAATGCATTATGTGATATCTGTAGATTTATGACTGGGATTTTCATGCTGTGTGACATGGAAACCATTTAGGGACCAAGAATCATTGGGGGAAGAGATGTGACAAAAAACTCTGCAATGCAGCAGTACATTAACTAATCACACACACACGTACACACGTGTGTACAGATCCTTGAGACATGGGGCTGAAACATGAGATGAATGAATGGCACGACAAAGGGACTCAGGATCTCGTGACGGTATCTCTGTGCATTCAAATTTCCATTGATAAAACGTGATTGTGTTTGTAATATTCATATGTGAATACATACTGAATTATAATTGGATGCATTTTACCGCCGTATCATACTGTGCGGTCATTGGTTAAGACCACCCAGACGGTTAGGTCATGGCAGTTGATCATGGTTGGAGATAGGCGAACATGCAGTTGTATCTAGTTAATAAAGAGTTATGTTAAGAGACATCCTGTAGTTCTGCGTTTTATTATTTTGTACAAAGCGTACAAAACAAGACAGTGTTCAATGTCCGTAGCTTATACCAACCAACCCAACCAACCCAACCAGTCTGGGTTCCAGAGAACAACCAACCCAACCAGTCTGGGTTCCAGAGAACAACCAACCCAACCAGTTTTTATAAATTGTGTGCAGCAGCTTTTCTGTTATGGGGTTTCATTTCCAAATAAGATGGAACATCATTTTTTTTTCATAATACATTCCTCCTATGAGGGCCGATTTCGACCCAAGTTAAGCGCACGTCAATGGAACATAATTCACTTTTCATGTACCATTCTCTCTATGTGTATTCTGACCTTGAATTTAAACATGACAATGTTTAAATTCATGACAACATGACAATATTATGCTATTCACCCACTATTCATTTGTTTTAGAGATCAAAGAAATTAAGGTGTGGCAGAGGTGTGTCTATGGCATATTCTGACATTAAATCAAATCAATTGTATTAGTCACATGCGCCGAATACAACATGTCACATGCGCCGAATACAACATTTAACCTTACAATGAAATGCCTAGAAGGCCAGCATCCCAGAGTCGCCTCTTCACTGTTGACGTTGAGACTGGTGTTTTGCGGGTACTATTTAATGAAGCTGCCAGCTGAGGACTTGCGAGCCTTCTGTTTCTCAAACTAGACACTCTAATGTACTTGTCCTCTAATGTACTTGTCCTCTTGCTCAGTTGTTCACCGGGGCCTCCCACTCCTCTTTCTATTCTGGTGAGAGACAGTTTGCGCTGTTCTGTGAAGGGAGTAGTACACAGCGTTGTACGAGATCTTCAGTTTCTTGGCAATTTCTCGCATGGAATAGCCTTCACTTCTCAGAACAAGAATAGACTGACGAGTTTCTGGCCATTTTGAGCCTGTAATCGAACCCACAAATGCTGATGCTCCAGATACTCAATTAATCTAAAGAAGGCCAGTTTTATTGCTTCTTTAATAAGTACAACCGTTTTCAGCTGTGCTAACATAATTGCAAAAGGTTTTCTAATGATCAATTAACCTTTTAAAATGAGAAACTTGGATAAGCTAACACAACGTGCCATTGGAACACAGGAGTGATGGTTGCTGATAATGGGCCTCTGTACGCCTATGTAGATATTCCATTAAAAATCTGACGTTTCCAGCTACAATAGTCATTTACAACATTAACAATATCTACACTGTATTTCTGATAAATTTGATCTTATTTTTATGGCCAAATAATGTGCTTTTCTAAGTATTTCTAAGTGACCCCAAAACTTTTGAACGGTAGTGTATATCATGATTATTTGCATAAATTACGAGGCCATTGTTTAGCAGTCTCTGCCGTGATGTGCTGCAGCAGTAGGCCTAACAGCAGAAACATTGCTAAACCAATACATTCCTCTCCTGCTAGATGCGCAATTAAAAGATAATTACAGGAAAATATATACATTTGTTAGCATTTTTTTCAGACCTCTACATTTTTCTGTTGATGTGACTTAAGCATTGACATGGACTCAGAACATCAACTTCCATTGTTTCTCTCTGAATAATTGTAACATTGAGAGTAAAAAACTGAAAAATGCACACAAAACAGAATTTTGAATAATTCAAAATAACATTTTATGGGGCCCCCTTAGAGTTGTTATTTGACTATTATATATTGCCAGAAAACACATCTCTTGTACAAGGAACAGGGGAAGAGTTGCAGGGTTGAGGAGAGGAGAATTTGCTGATTTGAAAGCTATAAAAAAAAAGAGTAGCTTGTGACATTCATTTTTCTTCATGTAGCAGTCATGCTAGAAAAGGTTGGAGATCCCTGCTGTAAAGGCTTCCTTCTTCTCACTCTGTAGGTTTTGTGGTATTGTGGAATAACTACAATGTTGTTGATCCATCCTCAGTTTTCTCCTATCACAGCCATTAACGTCACCATTGGCCTCACGGTGAAATCCCTGTGCGATTTCCTTCCTATACAACAACTGAGCGAGAAAAGATGCCTGTAGCTTTATAGTGACTGGGTGTATTGATACACCATCCAAAGTGTAATTGATAACTGGTGTAACTGATGCTAAAAGGGATATTCAATGTCTGCTTTATTTTTTATGTATATATGTGTATGTTTTTTGTGTTTGGGAAGGGGTTGCCTTCTTCAACAGGCTGCTGGATTGGCTGGCCCGTTTCCAGGAGCAGCAGGAGGCCTTGGACTCTGTGCCCAGACTCATCGGTCATGGGAAAAACAACATGGATTCTGCCCTCCAGGCCCTCTCTCTGAGCACAGAGACTTACCAGCTTCAACCCGGTTGCCTGGAGAAGTTCTTCATTAAAGGCAAGGCTCCTGATCCCGGGCATCTCCCAGACCATCTGAGTGTCCTTCCAGACTGGACCCTGCTGCCGTTGATGAAGGGGACACTTTCGTCCTCCATAATACACATTCTGCAGCTGAGGCCAGTGATTCAAGGTGTCCAAGTGGAAGATCACAGCTTACCCAGCGGGAACAACACCTCTCGGCCCATACGGCAGGTAGTCTTCGGGCTGCTGCTGGGTGAGAGCAGGGCAGTGAAGGAGTATGACAGGGATGGCATTAACCTGACCAGCAGCATGGTTAAAGCCATCCTGCCCAGTGCTGCACAACAAATGCAGCTAGACATGCTGAATCAGGTATGTATACATGTGATATAGTATATCAGGTATGTATACATGTGGTATAGTATACAGTATATCAGGTATGTATACATGTGATATAGTATACAGTATTTCAGATATGTATACATGTGTTATAGTATACAATATTTCAGGTATGTATACATGTGATATAGTATACAGTATATCAGGTAGGTAGACATGTGATATAGTATACAGTATATCAGGTATGTAGACATGTGATATAGTATACAGTATATCAGGTATGTATACATGTGATATAGTATACAGTATTTCAGATATGTATACATGTGTTATAGTATACAATATTTCAGGTATGTATACATGTGATATAGTATACAGTATATCAGGTATGTAGACATGTGATATAGTATACAGTATATCAGGTATGTAGACATGTGATATAGTATACAGTATATCAGGTATGTATACATGTGATATAGTATACAGTATATCAGGTATGTATACATGTGATATAGTATACAGTATATCAGGTATGTATATATGTGATATAGTATACAGTATATCAGATATGTATACATGTGATATAGTATACAGTATATCAGGTATGTATACATGTGATATAGTATACAGTATATCAGGTATGTATATATGTGATATAGTATACAGTATATCAGATATGTATACATGTGATATAGTATACAGTATATCAGGTATGTATACATGTGATATAGTATACAGTATATCAGGTATGTATATATGTGATATAGTATACAGTATATCAGGTATGTATACATGTGATATAGTATACAGTATAATATAAACATGTGTTGATTCTAAAAATTAATTCTCATTCTCTTGTTCTGTTTCTTAGGCTCCACATGCAGTTCGGCTTGAGGTGTTTTTGGAGACCCTTGGTGTGTCCCAGTCCACTTTGAATGGTGTCCCACCTCATCTGGAACTTCCTGTGGCTGTTACCTACTACTGGCTGAGGCACGCCCATCCCCGTCCAGACCATCCTCTCCTGCAGGCCCTGCTACTAGGACTGGTGTATGGAGAGCTCTGCAGACAGAGGAAGAGCCAGAGAGGTATGGACCAGAATATGAATGAAAACACACACAGGCACACACAACTTAGAATGTATAAATAAAGTCCGTGAAGTGCAGCCAATGACTCCTCTCCTTTTTGTGTATCAGGGTTTATAGAGGAGGGACCAGTGTTGGAGAGGCTGAGACGGCTGATTCAGAGAGGTGCTAGGAGTCTAGACAAGGGTGTGGCCCACGCCTATAGCCAATGGCAGCGCTGCATGAGGGATGGCCTTGACCTGAACCAACTGCTATGCTTCCCTCTACCTGAGCCTCAGATTGCATGGTAACGTGTCACTTCCTAAATCAACCCTAACCGCTAACCTCTAACCTCTAGAGTAGACCAGTGGTTTTCCTTTACATGTTATTCTAGCCCAGCAGCAACACAGCTAATTCAACCCTCTGTTGTTTCCCTGTTGGAGTCTAGGCTGTACAGGGGAACTCTGGTGCACCAGCTTGTGGGCAAACTGAGAGGGGGGGTGACCCCGGATTCTCTCCTGATGGAAGGCCCTTCCTCTGGGCAGCTGTACAGAGCCATGCTGGAAGCCATACTCAACTCCCAGGAAACTGAGGCCACTGGACAACCTGACGGCCCCTCCGCAGATTCTGGTGCTGGAGGAAGATGATGATGATGATGATGATGATGATGAGGAGGTTGTACTGAAGTCCCAATGTCCCGCCACAAGAGGAAGGAAAGATTCAACAAAGCTCTGTCAAGTTGTAAATATAGGGACCACTATATACGGACCACTATACATCTGCTTGAGTTTTAGATATTGGGACCACTATATAGGGACCACTATACATACATCTGCTGAGTTATAGATATAGGGACCACTATACATACATCTGCTGAGTTATAGATATAGGGACCACTATACAACTGCTGAGTTATAGATATAGGGACCACTATATAGGGACCACTATACAACTGTTAAGAATAGTAGGCTAAGGCCCAGTTTTCTGTGACATTTTAATGACAGAGAGCATGGGTAGGAAGGCCCCACTTACATACACACACACTCATGAAGTAGTTTCACTTTCATTCACACACAGAGCATAAAGAAGAATGAACATCGATAAGAGAATTTACATTTCTTTAAAGAAGATAAGAAAAAGGAGAAGAAATGAATTGGGACTGAACTGTATTGAAATTATCATTAAAGGTTAAATATTCTGAAAGTTGAAAACATTGTGAAATATCCATTGGGAAATATTAAAGGGGGATTAAAGTAGTGTAGTACTGGTGTACACTAAGGTTTCTAGCTTGAATTGGAAATCCACAGGTCAGAACAGCCAGGCAGGAGGTGGGGGTAGTTGGTGCTGAAAATGACCCTTATGAGCAATACTCAATTAGGTGTTAATGCATCATTGGAGCAGGAGTTAGCCACAATGAGTTAGCAGAAAGGAAGACTGGGGGTATTAAGGAAGGTTACCACCTCTCTTTGAGCTAGAAGAACCTGTCGCCTGCTGGAACAAGATTTTTGCTTTCGCTTTTTAGCTTGAGATACAATTAGGTTTTTATTATACTTATATTTAGGTTTTTATTATAGTTATATTTATGGTTTTTATTATACTTATATTATACTTATATTTAGGTTTTTATTATACTTATATTTAGGTTTTTATTATAGTTATATTTAGGTTTTTATTATACTTATATTTAGGTTTTTATTATAGTTATATTTAGATTTTTATTATACTTGGTTAAAGTATAATTCTATGAGGAATCCTTAAGGTGACGTCATTGATAGTGTGTTAAAGTAGCTGTTAGTGTTTTAGACACCATCTGATAGACTAAGGGCGAGACAAAAGCTGTTTATACATTGTAGAAGGTAACCTGTTTTTCTTGTTATTAAATACTGTGCTTCTTTGAAAACTCTGTTTATTCAGTTTTACACACAAGACAACACAAAACAATATAAATAATATACTCAACTAGAGAAAATACTAATACAAAAGAATAGCTTTAAAGATACCGTACTTTAGACAAGTTAAACACACCGGGCAGAAGGCTACAAAGGTTAAAGGTTTATTAACGTAAATTACAGGAGGACATGGAGTGAAGAGTTTCAGTCACATGACTATTTACAGCATCATTACAATGGATGGGTTTCTCTTTTGTTAAGTTTCCCTTTCCGAAAACCTAGCAGGCTAACACCCTAGAGGAGGAATGTATTATGCAAACAGTGGTCATCACACATGATCACTTAGGCACTGGCAGGTAACTGACTTACCTTGTCTAGTTTTCTGTTCCATTGTATTTGGAAATGAAACCTCCATAACTGATATTCTGCTGCACACTATTTAAAAAAAATGTTGGGTTGGTTGGAAAAGGCCTGCATTTAGTTTAGATTAATGGTGGTGTTGTTGGTGATGTGGTGGTGGTGGTGTTGGTGTGGGGTACCATGGTGGTGGTGGTGTTGTTGGCTACCGTGATGGTGATGGTGGTGGTGTGGGCTACCATGGTGGTGGTGGTGGTGGTGGTGTTGGCTACCGTGATGGTGATGGTGGTGTGGGGTACAGTGGTGGTGATGGTGGTGTGGGCTACCATGGTGGTGGTTGTGTTGGTGTGGGCTACCGTGGTGATTGTGGTGTGGGCTACTATGGTGGTGGTGGTGGTGGTGTTGTGGGCTAACTTGGTGGCGGTGGTGGCCTGCATTTACTTTAGATTAATGGTGGTGTTGTTGGTGATGTGGTGGTGGTGGTGTGGGCTACCATGGTGGTGGTGGTGGTGGTGGTGTTGGCAGTGTTGGCTACCATGGTGGTGGTGGTGCTGTTGTCTACCGTGATGGTGGTGTGGAGTACCGTGGTGGTGATGGTGGTGTGGGGTACTGTGGTGGTGGTGGTGGTGATGGTGGTGTGGAATACCGTGGTGGTGGTGTGGTGGTGGTGATGGTGGTGTGGGGTACCGTGGTGGTGGTGAGGTGGTGGTGTGGGTTACCATGGTGGTGGTGGTGTTGGCTACCGTGGTGATGGTAGTGTTGGTGTTGATGGTGGTGGTGGTTGTGGTGTGGGTTACCGTGGTGGTGGTAGTGTTGGCTACCATGGTGGTGTTGGTGTTTATGGTGGTGGTGGTGGTGTGGGCTACCATGGTGGTGGTAGTGGTGGTGGTGGTGTGGGTTGCCATGGTGGTGGTGGTGTTGTCTACCGTGGTGGTGGTGGTGGTGGTGGTGTTGTGGGTTACCATGGTGGTGTGAAAAGAGAGAAGAGAGAAAGTGAATTAGAGAGAGCATACTTAAATTCACACAGGACACCGGATAAGACAGGAGAAATACTCCAGGTATAACAGACTGACCCTAGCCCCCTGACACATAAACTTTTGCAGCATAAATACGATACCCCCGGACAGGGCCAAACAGGCAGGATATAACCCCACCCACCTTGCCAAAGCATAGCCCCCACACCACTAGAGGGATATATTCAACCACCAACTTACTATCCACCAATGGCCATACCTGATATGTGAAGACCGGAGGGCGGCGGTCCAGCGAAGGGAAGTGACGACAATGCTAGAGATGGAGGTACTGCAGGAGTCCCACAGTGAGTGGTCTAACCCTATAGTGCTGGTACCGAAACAGGATGTAACCGTCTGCTTCTGCATTGACTTCTTGGGCCTGAACGAGGTCAGTAAATTCAGCGCCTACCCCATGCCCCGGGTGGAAGAACTGATCGACCGCTTGGGGAAGGCAAGATACGTCATCACCTTGGACCTGACGAAGGGGTACTGGCAGGTGTCGCTAGCAGCGGCCTCCCGGGAGAAGACAGCCTTCTCTACCCCGGAGGGGCTATACCACTACCGGGTTCTTCCTTTCGGGCTCCACGGGGCCCCAACGACCTTTCAGCGACTCATGGACTGTGTCCTGCGCCCGCACAGTAAGTACACGGCTGCTTATTTGGATGAGATAATTGTGCACAGCGACAGTTGGGAGTCCCATCTCTGTAGGTTACAGGCAGTGTTGGATGCGCTAAAGGATGCGGGGCTGACCTCATACCCCCACAAGTGCAAGCTGGGTTACGCCGAGGTGGACTACCTGGGCTATCAAATCGGGCGGGGAAATGTGAAGTCCCAAGAGAAAAAAATCGCTGCCATTATGGAATGGCCGGTCCCCCAAACCAAGAGGCAGGTGAAGTCGTTCCTGGGGTTAGCAGGCTACTACAGTCGATTTGTACCTAACTTTGCCGCAATAGCTTTTCCCCTCACAGACCTAACGAAGGCACAACTACCCCAGATGGTGCGATGGACGGAGGACACAGAGGTGGCGTTCCAGGCCCTGAAGGACGCGCGCTATGTTCACACCTGGTACTCGTCACCCCGGACTTCTCAAAACACCTCCTGGTCCAGACAGAAGCGTCTGACACAGAGGTAGGGGCCGTCTTGTCCCAAGAGCAGGAATGGCGAGGAGCATCCCATCATGTATGTCAGCAGGAAGCTCCTCCAGAAGGAGAAGAAGAACTCGATTGTCGAGAAGGAGTGCCTCGCTGTGAAGTGGGCACTGGACACCCTCAAGTAAGTGGAACTTGCTATGCTGTTGTATTATATGATTGTACAGCAAAATCCACTTTAACAAGAGTTACCACTTCATGTGTTTAGTATTTATACTGTAGATATGTGAATTATGATCATATACTGTGGAATTCACTATACTATGGCTTTATATAATTCACTGGTTTTATATAATTCACTATAGTATGGCTTTATATAATTCACTGGCTTTATATAATTCACTGGCTTTATATAATTCACTATAGTATGGCTTTATATAATTCACTGGTTTTATATAATTCACTATACTATGGCTTTATATAATTCACTGGCTTTATATAATTCACTATACTATGGCTTTATATAATTCACTGGTTTTATATAATTCACTATACTATGGCTTTATATAATTTACGGGCTTTACACTATGGTGTTATATGCAGTGCATTTGGAAAGTATTCAGACTCATTCACTTTTTCCACATTTTGTTACGTTACAGCCACATTCTAAAAATGTTTTTTTTTTATCCTCATCAATCTACACACAATACCTCATAATGACAAAGCGAACACAGGATTTTAGAAAGTTTGCAAATTTATATAAAAATATAAAAAACAGAAATACCTTATTTAAATAAATTTTCCGACCCTTTTCTATGAGATTCTAAAATGAGCTCAGGTGCATCCTGTTTCCATTGATCATCCTTAAGATGTGTTTACAACTTGATTGGAGTCCACCTGTGTTCAATTACATTGATTGGACATGATTTGGAAAGGCGAACACCTGTCTATATAAGGTTCCACAGTTGACACTGCATGTCAGAACAAAAACCAAGCCATGAGATTGAAGGAATTGTCCGTAGAGCTCCAAGACAGGATTGTATCAAGGCACAGATCTGGGGAAGGCTACCAAAACATTTCTGCAGCGTTGAAGGTCCCCAAGAACATAGTGGCCTCCATCATTCTTAAATGGAAGAAGTTTGTAACCACCAAGACTCTTCCTAGAGCTGGCCGTCGGGCCAAACTCAGCAATTGGGGGAAGTGACCAAGAACCCGATGGTCACTCTGACAGAGCTCCAGAGTTCCTCTGTGGCGATGGGAGAAACTTCCAGAAGGACAACCATCTCTGCAGCACTTCACCAATCAGGCCCTTATGGTAGAGTGGCCAGACGGAAGCCACTCCTCAGTGAAAGGCACATGACAGTCCGCTTGGAGTTTGCCAAAAGGCACCTAAAGAACTCTCAAACCATGAGAAACAAGATTCCCTGGTCTGATGAAACCAAGATTGAACTCTTTGGCCTGTTCTCCCTCACCCTGAACCTATAAACCCGGCGCCTTTTCAGGATCGTCCGGGCCAGAGTTTCAACCTCAGCACACTATGAGTGGGTCACCCTCCCCTGGGTTGGCTTAGCCCAGAGACGCCCCTCTTACGACTCCTACCAATGCGCTCGGGTACCTATAGTTGGGTCTCAGCCTCCTTTATACCAGCAACTCAGGTTCCCAATAGACTAACTAACCATATGCTAAAGTTACTCAATTAATTTTCAGAAACGTAGAGAAAACATACATGCACTTGTATGACTCATTGATGACACAGGGTTTCAGAACAATAAAGCAAGTTTATTCAAAAATCCAGAAACAGGCATAAAAAAATCCCAGATCAATCAATCAATCAATCACAAATCAATATCACAAATCAATGATAAGATAAAATCAACCATGGATTAACTTGATAGATGCCTCCAGCGCCTTTAACTAATCCCTTAATGGGATGTGCCAATACAATGTTCTTTGTCTATCACAATTTTATGAGAAGCACAGTATTTTTGAGGGTTAGATGGGCGACTGACATGTTTTCCGTTTGCTCCCGCAGTATTCTTAAAGTTTATGTGAATTTTGCAGCAGAACCCTATTTTATTTTCAAATATTAGTTTGGTGATCCCTTTCAGTAAAAACCAAGACTACTTTGCTTTCGAAAGTTAGCATGTCGACGAAAATAAGACCAAAAACATTGGTCTTTGAGAAAACCCGGCCTACAAGACCCACTCCCCCTCTCCTGAATCTGAGGGCCAGGGGACTCACACTTTACCCGGGGGTGCGGCTTGGCCTGGCGGCGCTGAAATGAACATTCTCGAGGCCATCAAACTACTACACTCTGAGATAGTTGAAATGAAAACGGAGGTAGTTTCTACGATTGAGGCCAGAATACAGGAGTTTTTTGATACTTTAAAAGCAGATCTAACCATCCTGCGGAACGAGACGGTTCCAGCAATAACATCACTCAAAACAACAACAGAGTTGCACACTACAACGATTGCAGCACTGGAGTCCTCTGCTACCAATGTCTCCAACTTAACTACCTCCCTGGAGGCTGACGTGAAACGCCTGGCTGCGGATCTGAAAAAGGTGCAGGAGAGTTGTGTGAGTTTAGAGGGATTCTCTTGTCGCAATAACCTGAGACTGGTATCGATCCCAGAGTCAGCGGAAATGCCTCGCGCTACGGATTTAGTTTCTGGGCTGCTGAAGGATGTTCTTGCCATGGATGAGAAGCCCCTGATTGATCGTGCCCACCGGTTGCTGCGCCCAAAGCCCCAAGATGGTGAGAGGCCCCGTGACATCATTCTTCGAGTGCACATTTTCCATGAGAAGATGGAGATTCTCCGACGAGCCCGCAATACCACTCGATTCCTGGCCCGTTTATGGCTTTCTCATGATGGTAAAGACTACACATTCAACGTCACATCATCAAGTCTTGAACTTGCCCATAGATCAGCAACTGTTGCTTGCGAACTGTGGATAGTAAGTAAGTAGCCAACCTGTGGTACAATTATGTTTAGTTATAACATACTAGTCTTGTATAGTTGGGGAGTTGGCGAACCCATTCAGGCTTATTTGATGTGATCTAATGTTTTGATCATCTAGTGTGCTTGCTTTACAAGCATTCAGTTAATTTCATTGTATTAAGATTTTACTTAACTCCTTTGTTTCCAGGCTGTCTCATTCACCTATTCAGTTAGTTTACATAGTGTCTCAGTGACTCAAAATATATTTGGTTATTTGTTTACTGCATCCGTTTGTACCGACCCAGTAAACAGTAAATGTTCCCGAGGCTACACGTTTTTGGGGGTCTTCACTTCAATTTTAAAGGTTTTGAACGTCATTTATGCCGAGCAAACTTTCAACGTTGCACACACGTAGTGTTTTGGTCTTGGCTGTAAGTTGTCTTATCGTCCAACGAAACAATTATCATTTTAAATTTTTTGATCGTCTTACTACGATTTGCTTACTTCAAATTAGGTTTTTGGTTGAGAGCCTTGATACATTTTATTTATTTTCTTTCTCAATGACTGTTATAAGACTGGGAATATAATTATATACATCTACAACTGGTGCTTTTGTAATTTCGATTGCACAAGAGATTCACTTTTTTTCTCTCTCTCTCTCTTTTTGTTGCTTGATCCACTAACACAAAACGCAACTTTAAAGAGTGGGACAGTGGGTTTGGGTTTAACACCGCACTCTCACAGACATACTGTGCGAAGAGAAGATGCTCTATTTAGGCTTGTAGCTCATTTGGGGAGGTACTGTCTGGGATGGGGGGAGGTGGTTGGGGGGAGGAAGGAGGTTGAATTGTTCAGTTCTAATCTTGTCGATCTGTCTTTTTAGTTTTTTTTCTGTACTTTTTCCAAGTATCTTACACTTTACATTATTACTATAAGACAAGTTATTCTGGGGATTTGGGGTATTCATTGCTTTTCCACTCTATGCTTTAATGACAGGGTTGTATAACGGGAGTGATCAGGGTGGCCGAAATAATACAATCAAGTACATTTCGTGGAACATCAAAGGGGTTAACAACCCTGTGAAGCATAAGAGGGTGCTGACACACTTAAAGGGTTTGAATGCAAATGTTGCACTTCTACAAGAGACTCACTTGAGGACTGGTGAGCATTTTAGGATGCGTAGGGACTAGGTTGGTCAAGTGTTCCACTCTATCTTTCTTAGCCATCCGTATGGAAGGCTCGCTGCACCAAGTAATACACTCTGACCAGACTGGCTTTGTGAGAAATAGGCATTTGTTATTCAATATTAGACGCCTTATGAATATTCTGTACTCCCCAGCGTCGGGGGACCCGGAGGTGGTGGTCTCGCTTGATGCAGAAAAAGCTTTTGACCGCGTTGAGTGGGACTACCTAACAGCTGCCCTTTATAGATTTGGCTTTGGCCCCAAATTCATTGCGTGGATAAAGATTCTTTATTTTTTCCCATGGATTCGGTACGAACTAACAACTTGTCCTTTGACTATTTTCCCTTGCACCGTGGATCCAGACAGGGTTGTCCACTCTCCCCCTTGTTATTTGCTTTGTCATTCGAGCCTCTCGCCATCGCACTACGCTGTAATGATGGCATTCAAGGTATAATCAGGACGGGCTTAGAGTAGAAAGCGTCGCTATATGATGACAACCTCCTTTTGTTTATCCCCAACCCTGATACCTCATTGCCACGTGCCTTATCTGTTCTTAAAAAGTTTGGATCAATCTCAGGGTACAAGCTGAATCTAGGCAAGAGGGAGTTTTTTCCTGTAAATAAGGCTGCTTTAAAGTGCTCTTTTACAAGTTTTCAGTTCAGGATTGTCCGGGATCAATTCACCTACTTGGGAGTTAAATTGACAAGGAAATATTCAAATTTGTTTCAGGAAAACATTATTGCTCTAGCAGACAGTTGGAAACAATATTTTACTTTTTGGAATTTGCTACCTCTTTCTCTTATTGGAGGGATTAATACCATTAAAATGAATATGTTGCCCAAGTTATTATATTTATTTCAATGTTTACCCATTTTTATTCCAAAATCTTTTTTTTAATTCACAGGATCAAACATTCATGGCATTGGGAGGTTAAGCTCTACCAAATTTTCAGACATACTATTGGGCTGCAAATTTCAGAGCCCTTTTGTACTGGTTGCAGAGTCATCCTACTGGCCTCTAGACCACTCTGCGTTCAGATGGAGTCTGAATAGTGTAAACCTGCTGCACTTTCTTCTGTGTTGTGCTCATCTCTCCCAGTGTCCCTAGGCAAAAGGTGTGTCAACCCAATTGTAAAGCAGTCTCTTAAAATTTGGAATCAGTTCCGTTTAGCCTTTAGCCTCCGAGGCTCTTCTCTATCAGTCCCAATCAATCAGTACATTTTATTTCCTCCATCTTTAAATTATGGGGCTTTTGGCATCTGGCACTCACCAGGCCTCTCCTCACTAGCCCAATTATTCTTTGATGATACATTTGCCTCTTTTGCTCAGATACAGGAAAAGTTCAACCTCCCCCAATCCCACTTTTTCCGCTATCTCCAGACTAGGAACTTTGTCAGAGCTAACACACCTGAATTTCCCCATAGGCCTGCGAATACAGCTATAGAGAGCGTCTTTGAGCTGAACAAGCTTCCTAGGGGCGCAATTTCAGATGTATATGCAATCATTAATGACTTTCAGAACCCTGGGAATCTGTGCTGCACAGAGTGCATTCGTCCTCTTTTAGCACTAGACACAGCCTCCTTCAATTCAAGGTGGTTCACCGTATCCACTGGTCCGGGGCCAAACTGGGAAGAACATTATCTGATTTTGATCCTACATGTGTCCGATGTAAAACGGAACCAGCCACACTGTCTCATATGTTTTGGGGCTGTGACAGACTGTCAGGTTTCTAGGAATTAATATTTAAATGTTTCTCTGATATATATGACACTGTTATAGATCCGTCTCCCCGTACAGCCCTTTTTGGAGTACGGCCCATAGGTACCCCCCTGTCAAGAATTCAGTTGGACACTGTTGCTCTTTTAGCTAGACGGCTAATGCTACAGAACTGGAAGATGGCAGCTTCCACATCTTATAAATATTGGGTGGGAGATGTGTTGTGCTCTCTGAAACTAGAAAAAATGTAATTCAATACACATGTGTCGTGTCTTTGGGTACCATTAAACTGAAGATAGGTTTATCAATTAACTCCCTGTAATTATTATCACGCGATTAAACTGATTAATCGCTTAATTGTAATTAACTAGGAGATCGGGGCACCAAGAAAAATATTCAGATTACAAAGTTATAATTTTCCTAATATAACTTTCCTATATTATAATATAGGCCGATTATCTTCTGGTTTCAATGGCGTATTTTACCTCGCGTCCAGTCTCATTCCAAACGTCGTAAATTATTGTATCTGCACGAACCCAGTCTTTACTAAAATCATCCATACATCAATTGTCTTAAAATCATTTATTTACTACACTAAGTAATTAACAGAAAACATACAAACAGTAATTATCGTCAGAAAGGATTGGTATAGTAATGTGCCCTAATGGCTAACAAGCATGGCTGGTCTGTTAGACAATGGGTCATAAACGGTAAGCTGAGAAGTTACACAGAGTTCATTAATATTAACAATTGACAATTGAAGGCTCACTCATTCGGGAACAATTGCAATCAATATATATTTACGCTCATGTGTCGTCGGGATCCCTTTTGAAGAGTTATGTTCTGATGGAGAGTTTTGTCCGCGTTCTCTCTCTCTCTCTCTCGGTTAGAATGGATCTTTCAGAGCGACATTCATTCATGTCGTCATAGAATGGATGTTTCGTTGGTCTTCGCGTTCGATGATATAATTTACTTAGCTGCAGACTAATAATTAATATCAAAGACTTGTTCTTATTCTGTCGATATCGATAGTCTAAAAGTTAACCACGTGGTATGGTTCACTTTCAGTAGAGTACTTGGATGATAAAACCTAATGGCCATGGAGTGCAGGCCTGGTCTAAAGAAATGTAAATCAGGGGGTGTTTTATAGTGCCCATAGAACAGGCTTGTCAAATGACGCCTGGTCCTGTATGTGTCCCTGGGGGCGTGCCTATGACTGAGTTAGACTTGGTTACAGAAATACAATTCTATCACATTAACATCAGTACATAGCATCTCAATGTATTACAAATAGCTTTATCCTTATTAATACATTTTATACAACCATTATGATGCCAGTCTCATTGCTGAGGCTATTATATAAACAGTTTTATGGTAATATGGCTATATTGTCTCTCTATGAAACATGTTGTAGTAGATTCTCCTCTTGGAATTTTTACAACCCCGGGTTGGGGGGAAGGTAGGTTGGGTGATGGTACAAAGGGGAGGGGGTCAACTGTCCTTCCTGTACCCAAAGAGGCCAACGTCATGACACATGGGAACCCCAAACTGTTTTATGAGGCCTGGGCTCCATTCTGGTCCTACTTTAAACAGTCCATCCTCTGATGTCATTCATATTAAAACTAAAATAAGTCTGTATTTGACTCCCCTGTGACTGAAGGGTTGGATGAGCATTTCTTTGTGTTTTTTGGGGGGGGGACATTAAAGTTGATGATGTGCTTATTGACTGTGACCTGCGGATGCCTTGTTTATCTTGCCCGGTCAGAGACTAAAATGTGAGCTTGTTTTGCCCTGGTTTTTATTTATTTTTATTTTGTTCACGCTTACATAAAATGATTATTATAATTTTTCTTAAAGCATTGTAAACTTTGGATGGTGGATGGTTGGTCTGTGGCCATGATTGTCTGTGAGGGGTTACATTTCTCCACCTCTATCCCTTGTCTGTTTACAGGAACAATGGTGAGGTGTCTGCTCTGTCCCTGTACTACAGATTGCCCTCAGGGGGCAGGATCTTATCCCGGTATTGGGATTCATTGTCATGTGACCATGGCGGGGAATTCAAAACTGCAAGAGTAATCATTTCAAATAATCAAATAATCAACTATTTTCCTCTATTTGAAAGATATATCTCCTAAATCTAACCACGCTGTCCGATTTTCAGAGGCTTTACGGAGAATGCATAAAGTTAGGTTATGTGAGGAGAGTACATTGACAATAGCTGCGTGTAATGTTTAGCCAATTCAAAGAAGGGCATCAACAGACAGAAAACTAGCTAGAATTATGCACTTACCTTTGACAATCTGCATCAGATGACACTCATAGGACATTATGTTAGACAATACATGCATTTTTAGTTCCATCAAGTTCATATTTATATCCAAAAACAGCATTTACAGTCGCGGTGAAATTCAGAATTTTTTTCGGCTCGAATGCTCCCAGTGAATCCAGCATTACAAATCACGGAATTACTATTCAAAAACATTGGTAAATTATAATATTGTCATTCAAAGAATAATATATTATCATCTCGTAATTGCTACCGAATGGCCAGATCTCAAAATAACTTTACTGGGAAATCACATTTTGCTATAAACTGGGTACTATGCTAACAACATAAGCTAAGCTATAAGCTAAGCTAAGCTAAGCTAAGCTATACCGTTAGCATTAGCATCATCTAATATCGATAATAACATTCTAAATATCCCCTTACCTTTGATTATCTCCATCAGAAGGCGCTGCCAGGGATCCCAGGTCCAGAACAAATGTGGTTTCTTTTGACAAAGTTCATAATTTATGTCCAAATAGTTAGCGTTCAGTAGGCTCCCACAAAATGAGGTGGGCAGTGTAAAGTCACGCCGAAAAGCTAAAAAAAACCTAGTAAATAATCTATTTATGTTTGTTCAAACATGTCAAACGTTGTTTAGCATTAATCTTTTGGTCCATTTTTAACGTGAAACATCAATAAACATCAGTAATATTTTCACACAACCTATCAAGTGTCTAGAATAAACGATTATGACAAAGATACTCTTCTCAGATTTATGCGCAGGCGCAAAAAATGAAGTGATGACGTGTCAAATTGTAAGCATTCTAATTCGGTCTGTATTCATGACAGATGCGTCAAACAACTTTCTAAAGATCGTTGACATCTAGTGGAAGCAGTAGGAGTTGCGAACTGAATCCTTTCTCACTATGGTATCTATAAAACAATGACACTAAATAGTACAGTCACAAAATTCTCATTTTTTTAATCTATTTTTCACAGGTTTTTGCCTGCAATATGAGTTTTGTTATACTTACAGACACCATTCAAACTGTTTTAGAAAATTCAGAGTGTTTTCTATCCAAACCTGAACAATAATATGCATATTCTAGCTTCTGAGTTGGCGTAGGAGGCAGTTAAAAATGCGCACATATTTTTTTCCAAAATTCTCAATACTGCCCCCTGGCCTCAACAGGTTGCAATAAACCGGGTGCTGTGCTAAGAACAATAAGCTAGCCTAATTAGCTTAGCATCATCCTGTAACCATGTAATATCAATAATACTATTGTCAATAATCCATTACCTTTGATTATCTTCATCCATTGGCAGTTCCAGGAATTCCAGGTCCACAACAAATGTGGTTTCTTTTGACAAAGTTCATAATTGATGTCCAAATAACTCCAAGTTGTTCCATGTTGTTAGCGCTTCGGTGGCTACTAAAAAGTAGCGCGGAGGGGGGTGTGTGAAGTCACGGCGAAAAGTTAAAAAAGTTACAAAAATAATCTATTTATGTTTGTTCAAACATGTCAAACGTTGTTTAGCATCAATCTTTAGAGCCATTTTTAACGTGAAACATCAGTAATGTTTCAACCCGACCTCACCTGTGTCTAGAAAAACGTTTTTTAAAAATGTCTCGTGTCTCATGATTGCGCAGGTGCAGGCCATAATGGAAGTGACGACATCCCACGGACGTCAACTTCAATGGATTCTAATTTGCTCCCTGTTAATCATAGAAGCTTCAAACAACCTTTTAAAGATCGCTGACATCTAGTGGAATCCGTAGGAGTTGCGAACTGAATCCTTTCTCACTATGGTATCTAATAAACAATGACACTAAATAGTACAGCCAAAAAATTCTCATTTTTTTTAATCAATTTTTCTCAGGTTTTTGCCTGCAATATGAGTTTTGTTATACTTACAGACACCATTCAAACTGTTTTAGAAAATTCAGAGTGTTTTCTATCCGAATGTGTTAATAATATGCATATCCTAGCTTCTGAGTTGGTGTAGGAGGCAGTTAAAAATGGGCACATATTTTTTCAAAATTCTCAATACTGCCACCGTGGCCCGTAGAGGTTAACCCTTTGACCTGTTACTCCATGTCTTCCTGTAATTTAAGTTAATAAACCTTCACTGCTAATATCACCATCACTGCCCTTTCATAGTGCAGATTTATTTTATTGTTTTTTTTGCCAATGGTAGCCCGCACCACCACCACCATGGTAGGCCACACCACCACCACCACCACCACCACCATGGCAGCTCACAACACCACCACAACCATGGTAGCTCACACCACCACCACCACCATGGTAGCCCACAACACCACCACCACCATGGTAGCCCACAACACCACCACCACCAAGGTAGTCCGGAACACCACCACCACCATGGTAGCCCACACCACCACCATGGTAGCCCGCACCACCACCAACATTGTAGCCCACAATACCCCCACCACCATGGTAGCTCGCACCACCCCCACCACCATGCAAGCCCCGCACCACCACCACCACCATGGTGGCCCACAACACCACCACCATGGTAGCCCACAACACCACCACCACCATGGTAGCCCACACCACCACCGTCACGGTAGCCCACACCACCACCATCACGGTAGCCCACACCACCACCATCACGGTAGCCCACACCACCACCACCACCATGGTAGCCCACACCACCACTACCACCACCATGGTAGCCCACATCACCACCACCACCACCAACATGGTAGCCCACACCACCACCACCACCAACATGGTAGCCCCCACCACCACCACCATCCCCACCAACATGGTAGCCCACACAACCACCACCAACACCAACACCACCACCATGGTAGCCCACACCACCACCAACAGGGTAGCCCACACCAACACCACCACAATCACCACCATGGTAGTCCACACCAACACAACCACCACCAACACCAACACCACCACCATAGTAGCCCACACAAACACCACCACCATGGTAGCCCACACCACCACCACCACCACCATCATGGTAACCCACACCACCACCACCAACACCACCATGGTAGCCCACACCAACACAACCACCACCATGGTAGCCCACAACACCACCAACGCCACCACGTTAGCCCACAACACCACCACCACCACCACCACCATAGTAGCCCACACCACCACCACCACCACCACCATGGTAGCCCACACCTACACAACCACCACAATGGTAGACCACAACACCACCACTGTCACCATGTTAGCCCACAACACCACCACCACCATGGTAGCCCATAACAACACCAACATGGTAGCCCACACCACCACCACCATGGTAGCCCACACCAACACCACCACCACCATGGTAGCCTACACCACCTCCCCCATCACCGCCACCATGGTAGCCCACACCACCACCACCACCAACACCAACACCACCACCATGGTAGCCCACACCACCACCAACATGGTAGCCCACACCAACACCTCCACTACCACCACTATGGTAGCCCACAACACCACCACCACCACCACCATAGTAGCCCACACCACCACCATGGTAGCCCACACCACCACCACAATGGTAGCCCACACCAACACCAACGCCACCATGGTAGCCCACACCACCACCATAGTAGCCCACACCACCACCACGGTAGCCCACACCAACATCACCACCACCACTATGGTAGCCCACACCACCACCATGGTAGCCCACACCACCACCACTACCAACACCACATTAGCCCACAACACCGACCCACTCCAAAAGGCTTTCGGAGCCATCATTGACTCAGTGGGTTTTGTCCAACATGTCTCCAGACCTACTCACTGTCACACTCTGGACCTAGTTTTGTCCCATGGAATAAATGTTGTGGATCTTAATATTTTTCCTCATAATCCTAGACTATCGGACCACCATTTTATCACGTTTGCAATCACAACAAATAATCGCAATAAATAATAGGGGTGGTAGCGTTGCCTAGTAGTTAGAGTGTTGGACTAGTAACCAAAAGGTTGCTAGTTCAAATCCCCGAGCTGACAAAGTACAAATCTGTCGTTCTGCGCCTGACCAGTTAACCTACTGTTCCTAGGCTGTCATTGAAAATAATTTGTTCTTAACTGACTTGCCTAGTTAAATAAAGGTAAAAATAAAAAATCTGCTCAGACCCCAACCAAATGCCGTGCTCTAAATTCTTGGACAACCCAAAGATTCCTAGATGCCCTTCCAGACTCCCTCCACCTACCCAAGGACGTCAGAGAACAAAAATCCGTTAACCACCTAACCGAGGAACTCCATTTAAACCTGTGTAATATCCTAGATGCAGTCGCACCCCTAAAAACATATATAGTAAGAAACTAGCTCCCTGTTATACAGAAAATACCCGAGCCCTGAAGTAAGCTTCCAGAAAATTGGAACGGAAATGGAGCTACACCAAACTGGAAGTCTTCCGACTAGCTTGGAAAGACAGTACTGTGCAGTATCGAAGAGTTGCTGCTCGATAATACTATTTTTCCAACTTAATTGAGGAAAATAACAACAATCCAAAATGTATTTTTGATACTGTCGCAAAGCTAACTAAAAAGCAGCATTCCCCAAGAGAGGATGGCTTTCACTTCAGCAGGGATAAATTCATGAACTTCTTTGACAAAAATATCATGATCATTAGAAAGCAAATCACGGAGTCTTCTTTAAATCTGTGTATTTCTCCAAGGCTCAGTTGTCCTGAGTCTGCACAACACTGCCAGGACCTAGGATCAAGGGAGACACTCAAGTGTTTTAATACTCTATCTCTTGACACATTGATGAAAACAGAGATGCTAGTTCTAGGTCCCAAGAAACAAAGAGATCTTCTGTTGATCTTCTGTTGAGACTGAAAATTAATCTTGATAGTTGTACAGTCGTCTCAAATAAAACTGTGAAGGACCTCTGCGTTACTCTGGACCCTGATCTCTCTTTTGACGAACATATCAAGACTGTTTCAAGGACAGCTTTTTTCCATCTACGTAACATTGTAAAAATCTGAAACTTTCTGTCCAAAAATGATGCAGAAAAATAAATCCCCCCTCGGGTTCGTGCCATATGGAAGATCTTTGTGGGCTATACTCTGCCTTGTCTCAGGATAGTAAGTTGGTGGTTGAATATATCCCTCTAGTGGTGTGGGGGCTGTGCTTTGGCAAAGTGGGTGTGGTTATGTCCTGCCTGTTTGGCCCTGTCCGGGGGTATTGTCGGACGGGGCCATAGTGTCTCCCGACCCCTCCTGTTTCAGCCTTCAATATTTATGCTGCAATAGTTTATGTGTCGGGGGGATAGGGTCAGTCTGTTATACCTGGAGTATTTCTCCTGTCTTATCCGGTGTCCTGTGTGAATTTAAGTATGCTCTCTCTAACTCTCTCTCTCTCTTCTCTCTCTCACACCAGTATAGTAGCCCACATCACCAACACCACCACCACCAACATGGTAGCCCACACCAACACCACCACTACCACGGTAGCCCACAACTCCACCAATATGGCAGCCCACAACTCCAACACCATGGTAGCCCACAACTCCACCACCATGGTAGACAACACCACCACCATGATAGCCCAAAACAACACCACCATGGTAGCCCACGCCACCACCACCATGGTATCCCACAACTCCACCACCATGGTAGCCCACAACAACACTACCATGGTAGCCCCCAACAACACCACCATGGTAGCCCACAACTCCACCACCATGGTAGCCCACAGCAACACCACCATGGTAGCCCACAGCAACACCACCATGGTTGCCCACAATAACACCACCATGGTAGCCCACAACTCCACCACCACGGTAGCCCACACCCCCACCACCATGGTAGCCAACACCCCCACCATGGTAGCCCACAACAACACCACCATGTTAGCCCAAAACAACACCACCATTGTAGCCCACGCCACCACCACCTTGGTAGCCCACAACACCACCAGAAAGCTAAACTAAATACAGGCATTTGCCAACCAACCCAACCAGTTTATTCAAATAGTGTGCAGCAGTTTATCTGTTATGGAGGTTTCATTTCCAAATACAATGGAACAGAAAACTAGACAAGGTAAGTCATTTACCTGCCAGTGCCTAAGTGATCATGTGTGATGACCACTGTTTGCATAATACATTCCTCCTCTAGGGTGTTAGCCTGCTAGGTTTTCGGAAAGGGAAACTTAACAAAAGAGAAACACACCCATTGTAATGATGCTGTAAATAGTCATGTGACTGAAACTCTTCACTCCATGTCCTCCTGTATTTTAAGTTAATAAACCTTTAAGTTAATAAACCTTTAACCCTTTGACATGTTACTCCATCTCCTCCTGTAATTCAACTGTCACACCACCATAATAGCCCACACCATGAGCACCACCATAGTAGGCCACACCACCACCACCACCATGGTAGCCCACACCACCACCACCACCACCATGGTAGCCTACACCACCACCACCCCCACCATGGTAGCCCACACCACCACCACCACCCCCAACACCAACACCACCACCACCATGGTAGCCCACACCACCACCACCATGTTAACCAACACCACCACCATGGTAACCAACAACACCACCACCACCACCAACACCACCACCACCACGGTAGCCAACACCACCACCCCCACCACCACCACCACCACCACCACCACCATGGTAGCCAACACCACCAACACCACCACCATGGTAGCCCACACCACCAACACCTGTCACTAAAACTATTCACTTAGAAAGACATCACATCCTAGAAGGAGCACATCATGGGTATCAAGGGTTTGGCCCGATTTATAGATGATCATGGAGCGATTTTAACAGATGATCAGTTCAGAAACAGCAAGCTGATCATAGATGGTAGTAATCTCTTCAACTCTCTTTATTTTAACACAGGTTTGGGTCAGCAGCATGGAGGGGATTATGATGATTTTGAGGACCAGGTCTGCAAGTTCTTTAAGGCTCTGAGAGATTGTGGCATTGAACCTTATGTGGTCATAGATGGAGGCTCTGACTTTTCCGATAAAAAGTTTGAAACTCTCCTCCACCGAGTTCAATCAACGCTCAACACAGCCAACACAGCCAACAACTTGTCCTACCGTCCTATCTTCATTAAAGGCAAGGCTCCTGATCCCGGCCATCTCTCAGACCATCTGAGTGTCCTTCCAGACTGGACCCTGCTGCCGTTGATGAAGGGGTGTTATGAGAATTTTGTTCCCAATGTTCATAAACTGAACTTCAATTAAACTACTCAGTCTGCACCCCAGAGTTTGTAAGGTTCTGATTAAATGACACAGACGGAGGCCCAGCCTACAATAGTCAACCAAGTTTATTCACGAGAGCTCTGAATATCATACAAAATCATACAGCCTTTTATACCTAACATTTGGTCATATCATATGTCATACCCCTTACAAATGCCCCCTCCTCTTCTTTAACACTGTCAATGCTTATTTACAAGTCTTCTCCATCACATACATTGCTTATCATATCCTGCCCCATGTTACATAATCTACTGTAAGCCTAAAGGTTTCTCCCCTCTCTGGGTGGGGAGACCTTCTTTCTGTTATCAGTTTCACAGTGGTCACAAGTTGTCTGCTGTCTGTTAACAGTTCCCCTTTTTCCTTGAATGTCTTGCTTACATTGCTAAATCCTTAAGCTTAAACTTTTCCTACATACACACATTAGTCCCTTCATCTTATAATCACTCGGTTATACATTTTCAGGGTAAAATCATTTAGTCAAACCTTTAATCATAACATTTTCATTACAAGGGGACACTTCCCTCTTGCATAATATACATTCTGCACCTGTGGCCAGTGATTCAAGGTGTCCAAGCGGAAGATCCCAGCTTACCCAGCTTGTGGCCAAACTGAGAGGGGGGGTGACCCCGGATTCTCTCCTGATGGAAGACCCTTCTTCTGGGCAGCTGTACAAAAACATGCTGGGCTCCATACTCAACTCCCAGGAAACTGAGGCCACTGGACAACAGCCATTGACTCAGCCCCCGTTATAGGGTCAGAGGCAGAGAGAGAGAGAGAGAGAGAGAGAGAGAGAAAGAGAGAAAGAGAGAGAGAGAGAGAGAGAGAGAGAAAGAGAGAAAGAGAGAAAGAGAGAGAGAGAGAGAGAGAGAGAGAGAGAGAGAGAGAGAGAGAGAGAGAGAGAGAGAGAGAGAGAGAGAGAGAAAGAGAGAGAGAAAGAGAGAGAGAGAAAAAGAAAGAATTAGAAAAAAAGAAAGAAAGAGAGAAAAAGAGAGAAACAAAGAGAATACTTAAATTCACACAGGACACCGGATAAGACAGGAGAAATACTCCAGATATAACAGACTGACCTTAGCCCCCCGACACATAAACTACTGCAGCATAGATACTGGTGGCTGAGACAGGACTCAGGATACGACGTACTGAAAGGGAAACTTAAGGAAATGGAAACTCACCCATTGTAATGATGCTATAAATAGTCCTGTGACTGAAACTCTTCACTTGTGAAGACATCACATCCCACACAGAGAACATCATGGGTATCCAGGGTTTGACCAGCTTCATAGAAAATGTTTTACAAAATTATAATTTCACAACCAGCAAGCTGATAATAGATGGTTCTAATCTCTTCCACTCTCTTTATTTTAACTCAAGTGTGGATCAGCAGCATGGAGGGGATTATGATGATTTTGAGGACCAGGTCTGTAAGTTCTTTAAGGCTCTGAGAGATTGTGGCATTGACCCTTTTGTGATTATAGATGGAGGCTCCGACCACACCGACAATAAGTTTAAAACTCTCAGAGAACGAGCTCAATCAAAGATCAACAACTTGTCTATAGGGCTTCAGGGGGACAGAATAATACCAACCCTCGCCAAACAAGTCTTCAAACAGGTCCTCTCCTGCCTGGAGGTGCCATTTGCACAGTGCATCTTTGAAGCAGACCAAGAAATAGCCTCCTTGGCTGAAAAGTGGAATTGTCCGGTCCTGTCCAATGACAGTGACTTTTATATTTTTGACATCCAGGCAGGATATCTGCCCTTCTCCCATTTTCAGTGGCAGAACGTATCTGTGCAACACGGGAGCTCTCAAAATTACATCCCCTGCAAGCTGTACACCACAACAAGCTTCTGCACACACTTCAAGATCGACAGACAGCTTCTCCCAGTCTTCGCTGCCATCGCAGGAAACGACTATGTCAACTTGTATAACATGGGCTTTCCCATCAAGTGGCCTAGCTACCCGCCGATGAAACCCAATCAGAAGCCAAGTAAGTTTTACTAAATGATGTGTATACTGAAATATACATGATTACAACAGACTCATATAATACTGTAGCGAACGACAGGGCACAGAAGCGAACCCAGGTAGCTGGCAGTGAAATGCAACCATCCTATCCATCGTGCCAACAGGGTTAACACACTTGGTGGGAATTGTAGCCTACATGTCAGTATATAAGATGGAAGGGAGTTCCATGCACTCATGGCTGTGTATATGACTGTACGTTTCCTTGAATTTGTTCTGGACCTGAGACTGAAAAAATAGGGATGCTATTTTCACAGATGATCATGTTTAGTGTAAGATTCAACACATTCAGTAAACCATGACGTTATTACTACATTACAACATGACTCTAGTTAGTATTTACATCTGAAATCACAAACAGACCACTGATATTCATTCTGTTTATCTGAGACAACTGGTCCAATGCAAGCAGCAGCTCACAACATAGTGGACTTTACCATATGAAATACCATACAGCAACAGTATCTTTATTTTCATTTTGTAAACAAATACTACAAGCAAAGAAACAGAATGAAGTGTTTCCACCAGATAAGTGTTAACTCAGAGATTAAAATAGTACAATTTCCTTATCAATATATTTATACAGGCTTAATATTACTGCCTGGCTGGAAGCCAAGCTCTTTTGACAGCTGAAACTGAATGGGACATTCAGAGAGAGATAGAGAGAAGGAAAGGGAGAGGTTGTATGTGTAGTTTACGTCAATGTGCGTGTTTGTGTTCATACTCATGTGGGAATGTGTGTGTGACTAGTTAATGTACTGCTGCATTTCAAAGGTTTCTGTCGTATCTCTTCCCCCAAACGATTCTTGGTCCCTAAATGGTTTCCATGTCACACAGCCTGAAAATCCCAGTCATGAATCTACAGATATCGCTTAATGCATTTCAAACAGTGATTATGAGCCCTGTCACGTCCTGACCAGTAAAAGAGGTTGTTTGTTATTGTAGTTTGGTCAGGGCGTCGCAGGGGGTGTTTGTTTAGAGTGTTTCGGGGTTTTTTGGGCTATGTTCTATGTTAGTCTACTTCTATGTTAGTTCTAGTATGTCTATTTCTATGTGGTGTTTATTGGATTGACCTTCAATTGGAAGCAGCTGCTCCTCGTTGCTTCTAATTGAAGGTCCTATTTAAGAGGGGTGTTTTCTTCTATGGGATTTGTGGGTAGTTATTTCCTGTTTTGTGTTCGTGCACCTGACGGGACTGTTTAGTGTCGTTTTTGTATACGTGTTTCTTTTGTTTTCCTTCTTTAATAAAATAAGAAGATGAGTTTACACGTTCCCGCTGCGTTTTGGTCCAATCCCTACGACACCCGTGACAGAACTACCCACCACCAACGGACCAAGCAGCGGAGGATGGAGCAGCAGCGGAGCTATAAGGAGTTTTGGACTTGGGAGCAGATACTAGCGGGAGAAGGACCATGGAGGAAGCCTGAGAGGCACCCCCAATACATTTTTTTGCGGGGGGCACACGGGTTGTTTGGCTGGGCCAAGGGTGAGCCCTAAGCCAACTCCCCGTGCTTATTATGGGGAGCGTGTGGAGAGGAGAGCGCCGGTGTATGCGGAAGTGCACACGATCTCGCTCATGCGCACGCACAGTCCGGTGCGAGCGATCCCAGCCCCTCGCAAGTGCCGTGCTAGAGTGGGCATCCAGCCTGGAAGGAGGATGCCTGCGCAGCACATCTGGCCAGTGCGCCTCCTAGGCCCAGGCTACCCTACGCCTGCTCTACGCACGGCAGCCATCAGGCCTCTGCACAGCCCAATTCGCAATGTAGAACATAGTAAAAATGATATGTGTGTGTGTGTGTGTGTGTGTGTGTGTGTGTGTGTGTGTGTGTGTGTGTGTGTGGGAAGGGGTTGTCTTCTTCAACAGGCTGCTGGATTGGCTGGCCCGTTTCCAGGAGCAGCAGGAGGCCTTGGACTCTGTGCCCAGACTCATCGGTCATGGGGAAAACGGAGTCAACACGGATGTTGCCCTCGAGGCCCTCTCTCTGGGCATAGAAGAGTACAAGCTTCCCCTCGGTTGCCTGGAGAGGTTCTTCGAGGAATACAGTGCTCCTGATCCCGGCAGTCTCCCAGACCATCTGAGGGTCCTTCCAGACTGGACCCTGCTGCCGTTGATGAAGGGGACACTTCCCTCCTGCATAATATACATTCTGCAGCTTTGGCCAGTGATACAGGGTGTCCAAGTTGAAGATCCCAGCTTACCCAGTGGGAACAACACCTCTCGGCCCATACGGCAGGTACTCTACGGGCTGCTGCTGGGTGAGAGGAGGGAAGTAGAGGAGTATGACAGGGAAGGCACGAACCTGACCAGCAGCATGGTTAAAGCCATCCTGCCCAGTGCTGCACAACAGCTTCAGCTAAACAAGCTGGATCAGGTATGTATACATGTGATTTAGTATACAGTATATAAGTTATATATATACATGTGATATAGTATACAGTATTTCAGGTATGTATACATGTGATATAGTATATCAGGTATGTATACATGTGATATAGAATACAGTATATCAGGTATGTATACATGTGATATAGTATACAGTATAATATAAACATACTGATGTTTATTCTGAAATTGATTCTCATTCTCTTGTTCTGTCTCTTAGGCTCCACATTCAGTTCGGCTTGAGGTGTTTTTGGAAACCCTTGGTGTGTCCCAGTCCACTTTGAATGGTGTCCCACGTCATCTGGAACTTCCTGTGGCTGTTACCTGCTACTGGCTGAGGCACGCCCATCTCCAACCAGACCATCCTCTCCTACAGGCCCTGCTACTAGGACTGGTGTATGGAGAGCTCTGCAGACAGAGGAAGAGCCAGAGAGGTATGGACCAGAATATGAATGAAAACACACACATACAGGCACACACAACTTAGAATGTATAAATAAAGTGTGTGAAGTGCAGCCAATGACTCCTCTCCTTTTTGTGTATCAGGGTTTATAGAGGAGGGACCAGTGTTGGGGAGGCTGAGACGGCTGATTCAGAGAGGTGCTAGTAACCTAGACCTGGCTGTGGCCCACGCCTATAGCCAATGGCAGTGCTGCATGAGGGATTGCCTTGACCTGAACCAACTGCTATGCTTCCCTCTATCTGAGCCTCAGATTGCATGGTAACGTGTCACTTCCTAAATCAACCCTAACCGCTAACCTCTAACCTCTAGAGTAGACCAGTGGTTTTCCTTTACATGTTATTCTAGCCCAGCAGCAACACAGCTAATTCAACCCTCTGTTGTTTCCCTGTTGGAGTCTAGGCTGTACAGGGGAACTCTGGTGCACCAGCTTGTGGGCCAACTGAGAGGGGGGGTGACCCCAGATTCTCTCCTGATAGAAGACCCTTCCTCTGGGCAGCTGTACAGAGCCATGCTGGAAGCCATACTCAACTCCCAGGAAACTGAGGCCACTGGACAACCTGACGGCCCCTCTGCAGATTCTGGCGCTGGAGGAAGAAGATTTTGATGATGATGATGGAGTAGGCTGTAACGAAGTCTCAATGTCCCGCCACAAGAGGAAGGAAATATTCATCAAAGCTCTGTTGAGTTATAGATATAGGGACCACTATATAGGGACCACTATATAGGGACCACTATATAGGGACCACTATATAGGGACCACTAACCACCTGTTGAGTTATAGATATAGGGACCACTATATAGGGACCACTATATAGGGACCACTATATAGGGACCACTATATAGGGACCACTATATACAGACCACTATATAGGGACCACTATATAGGGACCACTATATAGGGACCACTAAACACCTGTTGAGTCATAGATATAGGGACCACTATATAGGGACCACTATATAGGGACCACTAAACACCTGTTGAGTCATAGATATAGGGACCACTATATAGGGACCACTATATAGGGACCACTAAACACCTGTTGAGTCATAGATATAGGGACCACTATATAGGGACCACTATATAGGGACCACTATATAGGGACCACTATATAGGGACCACTATATAGGGACCACTATATAGGGACCACTATATAGGGACCACTAAACAACTGTTGAGTTATAGATATAGGGACCACTATATAGGGACCACTATATAGGGACCACTATATAGGGACCACTAAACAACTGTTGAGTTATATACTGTTTTCTGTGACAGTTTAGTGACAAAGGGCATAGGTAGGAAGGCCCCACTTGCACTCACACATGGAGCATAGAGAACATTGATAAGAGATTTGACATTGATTAAAGAAAATAAGAAAACGGAGAATAAATTAATTAGGACTGAGATTAATTGAAATTATGATTAAATGTTAAGTATGTTAAATGTTAAAGGTTGAAAACATTGGGAAATATACATTGGGAAATATTAAAGGGGATTCAAGTAGTGCAGTAAAATGGTTAAGAATGTTATAATGTGGTTTGCTGTAAGGTGTGATGCATATAGACTATGTTTGTTAGGCTTAGAGGAGGAGGTTGATAAATGTAATAGTGTTGGAGTGTTTAAAATGTTTTATGTTTAGAATGTAATGGGAGTAATACGTTAGGCTGGAGGAGGATTAGAACTGAGTGGAATAAGAAACCTTAATGTTTTATAAATGTATGTTTTAATAGTGACTGATAATGGAGTATACTAAGGCTGGAATAGGAAATCCCAGGTCAGAACAGCCAGGCAGGAGACAGACGTCCTGTTGACGGGCATGTTGTGCTCAGGTGAGGAAAAGGTGGGGGTTAGTTGGTGCTGACAAAACACCTTTTGAGCGATGGCTGCATTCGGTGTCATTGGAGCAAGAATTAGCCACAATGAGTTAGCAGAAAGGAAGACTGGGGGTATTAAGGAAGGTTACCACCTCTCTTTGAGCTAGAAGAACCTGTCGCCTCCTGGAACAAGATTTTTGCTTTCGCTTTTTAGCTTGAGATACAATTAGGTTTTTATTGTAGTTATATTTAGGTTTTTACTACACAAATAACATTTTATTGGCACATCCCACTAAGGGTTTAGTTAAGGGCGCTGGAGGCATCTATAAAGTTAATTCATGGTTGATTTGAACTTATCATTGATTTGTGATATTGATTTGTGATTGGTTGATTGATCTGGGATTTTTTTATGTCTGTTTCTGGAATTTTGAATAAACTAGCTTTATTGTTCTGAAACCCTGTGTCATCAATGAGTCATACTAGTGCTTGTCTTTTTTCTCCAGGTTTCTGAAATAGACCTGATTAATGGAGTAATTTTAGCATATGGTTAGTTAGTCTATCGGGAACCTGAGTTGCTGGTATAAAGGAGCCTGAGACCCAACTATAGGTACCGAGCGCATTGGTAGGAGTCGTAAGAGGGGCGTCTCTGGGCTAAGCCAACCCAGGGGAGGGTGACCCACTCATAGTGTGCTGAGGTTGAAACTCTGGCCCGGACGATCCTGAAAAGGCGCCAGGTTTATAGGTACAAGGTGAGGGTAAGAGGCACTTTGGGGATATCCCACTTTACTGTAAGGCCCTTACCGTTGAGTTTGAGGGACAGTCCCTTGCTGTGTACTAGGTCAGTAGAATACTGACCTGCCATTGGGTAGGCAGGGGCGAGTTCAATTGTTAAATCCTGTATAGGTGGTATTTTAGTTTTGACAGTACCTTAAATAAGGATCTGCCCCTTTTTTTAAAAATGTTCTCCTAAAATGACATACCCAAATCTAACTGCCTGTTGCTCAGGCCCTGAAGCAAGGATATCCATATTCTTGGTATCATTTGAAAGGAAACACTTTGATATTTGTGGAAATATGAAAGGAATGTAGGAGAATATAACACAATAGATCTGGTAAAAGATAATACAAAGAAAAAACCAAACGTTATTTTGTATTTTTTTGTACCATCACCTTTGAAATGCAAGAGAAAGCTAAGGACCCTGGGACTAAACACCTTCCTCTGCAATTGGATCCTGGACTTCCCCAGGTGGTAAGTTTTATTTATTTAGTTTAAAAAAATGTATTTAACCTTTATTTAACGTGGTAAGTCAGTTAAGAACAAATTCTTATTTACAATTACGGCCTACCCCAAACCTGGATGATGCTGGGCCAACTGTGCGCCACCCTATGGGACTCTCTATTACGGCCGGTTATGATACAGCCTGGAATTGAACCAGGGACTGTAGTGACGCCTCTAGTACTGAGATGCAGTGCCTTAGACCGCTGCGCCACTCGGGAGCCCTAAAAGGGTAGGCAACAACACATCTGCCGCACTGATCCTCAACATGGGGGCCCCTCAGGGGTGCATGCTTAATCCCCTCCTGTACTGTCCCTGCTCACCCACGACTGCGTGGCCAAGCACGACTCCAACACCATCATTAAGTATGCTGGCGACACAATGGTGAGACAGCCTATAGGGAGGAGGTCAGAGACCTTACAGTGTGGTGCCAGGACAACAACCTCTCCCTCAACGTGAGCAAGTCAGAGTTGATTGTGGACTATAGGAAAAAGAGGACCGAGCATGCCCCCATTCTCATCGACGGTGCTGTAGTGGAGCGGGTCGAAAGCTTCAAGTTTCTTGGTGTCCACATCACCAACAACCTATTATGGTCCAAACACACCAAGACAGTCATGAAGAGGGCATGACAATGCCTATTCACCCTCAGGAGACTGAAAAGATTTGGCATGGGTCCATAGATCCTCAAAAAGTTTTACAGCTGCACCATTGAGAGCATCCTGATCGGTTGCATCACCCCCTGGTATGGCAACTGCTTGGCATCCGACCATAAGGCGCTATCGAGGGTAAGGCGTATGGCCCAGTACATCAAGCTTCCTGCCATCCAGGACCTCTATACTAGGCAGTGTCAGAGTAAGGCCCAAAAATTATCAAAGACTCCAGTCACCCAAGTCATAGACTGTTCTCTCTGCTACCGCACAGCAAGTGGTACCAGAGCGCCAAGTCTAGGTCCAAAAGGTTACCTCGACTAACCTGTAACCCTGCACATTGAATCGGTATCAGTACCAGCTGTATATAGCCTCGTTATTGTTATTGTTTAACTGAGAAGAAACACTCTGTGGGAGGAGTCAGCCACTAAGCCGCAATCCAATTTTCAACCAGACCCTTTCTCCCTATCCCTTTGCCTTTCCTCTCTCTCTCTCTTTATCTCTCTCACTCTCTCTCCCTCTCCCTTTCTCTCTCTGTCTCTCTCTCTTTCTCTCTCTCTCTCTCTCTCTCTCTCTCCCTCTCTCTCACTTTCTCTCTCTCACTCTCTCCCTTTCTATCTCCCTCTCTCTCTCCCTTTCTCTCTCTCTCTCTCTCTCTCTCTCTCCCTCTCTCTCACTTTCTCTCTCTCCCTTTCTCTCTCTCTCCCCACTGTTTCTCTCTCAACTGTTCTCTCTCTCCCACCCCTGTCTCTCCCTCTGTCTCTATCCCTCTCTCGCTATCCCTCTCTTTCTCTCTCTTTCTCTCTCTTTCTCTCTTTCTCTCTCTGTCTGTTTCTGTCTCTCTCTCTAACCTTCCCATCTCTCTAATTAAACCACAGCTATTTCACGTCTGCTACTCTACAACTGAGGAGAAATTAGCCTATGAGGTCAGAGAGAGTTCAGAATAAAAGTTTAGTTTGGAGGACATACTTCCTGTTTCCTGGGCTGTGTCCCAAATACCAACCTATTCCAACCCTATTGCCTCTCATCACCAAATCAGCCAGCCCCCCAATCCCCCCATCCCAGCTCAGGTATATACCAGCCCCCCAGCCCCCTAGTCTCTCAGTCCCATAAATATGTGTCTCTAATATGGTCATACATTTGGCAGGAGGTTAGGAAGTGCAGCTCAGTTTCCACCTCATTTTGTGGGCAGTGTGCACATAGCCTGTCTTCTCTTGAGAGCCAGGTCGGCCTATGGCAGCCTTTCTCAATAGCAAGGCTATGCTCACTGAGTCTGTACATGGTCAAGGATTTTCTTAATTTATGGTCAGGTATTCTGCCACTGTTTATGACCAGATAGCATTCTAGTTTGCTCAGTTTTTGGTTGATTCTTTCCAGTGTGGCAAATACAAAAATATAAACGCAACACGCAATAATTTGAAAGATTTTTACTGAGTTACAGTTCATATAAGGAAATAAGTCAATTGAAATAAATTCATTAGGCCCTAATCTATGGATTTCACATGACTGGGCAAGGGCACATCCAGCCAATCAGAAGTAGTTTTCCCTCACTAAAAGGCTTTATTACAGACATAAATACTCCTCAGCACACCCTCACCCCCCTTATAGCATCCTGCAGGTGAAGAAGCTGGATGTGGAGGTCCTGGGCTGGCGTGGTTACACATGGTCTGCGGTTGTGAGGCTGGTTGGACGTTCTGCCAAATTCTCTACCATGACATTGGAGGCGGCTTATGGATGTAAATCTCTCATGGCTCAACGTGGAAGAGAGATTGACATGCTGAATCCCCCGAGCTGTCTGTTTAAACTACTAGCACACAGCTTGGACACCCATGCATACCCCACAAGACATGCCACCAGAGGTCTCTTCACAGTCCTCAAGTCCAGAACAGACTATGGGAGGTGCACAGTACTACATAGAGCCATGACTACATGGAACTCTATTCCACATCAGGTAACTGAGACACACAGTAGAATCAGATTTAAAAAACTGATAAAAATACACCTTATGGAACAGCGGGGACTGTGAAGAAACACACACACAGGCACAGACACACATACACATGATAAGACACACACTCTACACGTACACATGGATGTTGTATTGTAGATATGTGATAGTGGAGTAGTGGCCTGAGGGAACACGCTACATGTATTGTGTAAAGTGTTATGAAATGTAATGTAATATTTTAAACTGTATATAACTGCCTTAATGTTGCTGGACCCCAGGAAGAGTAGTTTCTGCCTTGGCAGGAACTAATGGGGATCCATAATAAACCCCAGGAGGAGAACCTGCTACCTTGGCAGGAACAAATTGGGATCCTTAATAAATACAAATACAAAAGGTAGACAAATGAACATTGAATTCTCTGGTTATAGCTCTGGTGGACATTCCTGAAGTCATCATGACAATTACACGCTCTGTGGCATAGTGTTGTGTGACAAAACTGCACATTTTAGAGTGGCCTTTTATTTGCCTCCAGCACAAGGTGCACCTGTGTAATGATCATGCTGTTTAATCAGCTTCTTGATATGCCACACCTGTCAGGTGGATGGATTATCTTGGCAAATGGGAGAAATGCTCACTAACAGGGATGTAAACACATTTGTGCACAAAATCAGAGATAAATAAGCGTTGTGTGCATATGGAACTGTGATCTTGTATTTCAGCTCATGAAACATGGGACCAACACTTCACATGTTGGGTTTATATTTTTGTTCAATGTAGTTATCTTTTTGCTTTCTCATAATTTGGTTGTGTCTAAATGTGTTGCTGTCCTGGGGCTCTGTGGGGTGTGTTTGTGTTTGTGAACAGAGCCCTAAAACCAGCTTGCTTAGGGGACTCTTCTCCAGGTTCATCTCTCTGTCGGTGATGGCTTTGGGGTGGAATGTGTGGGCATCGCTTCTTTTTAGGTGGTTGTAGAATTTAACAGCTATTTTCTGGATTTTGATAACTTGTGGCTATAGTCCTAATTCTGCTCTGCATTGTTTGGGGTTCTGCATTTCAGTTGGCTGTTAGTCACATTTTGTGAATCAGGGTGGTAATGGGTTTGACAACTGATCGAAGTATTTTTGGCCAGATCCTAATTGGGATGTTGAGTTTTATGTTCCTTTAATGGCGTAGAAGGCCCTTCTTGCCTTGTCTCTCAGCTCGTTCACAACCTTGTGGAATTTACCTGTGGTGTTGATGTTGAGGCCGAGGTAGGTGTATTTCTCTGTGTGCTCTAAGGCAACAGTGTCTAGATAGAATTTGTATTTGTTGTCTTTGTTGCTGGACCTTTTTTTGAACACCATTATTTTGGTCTTACTGAGATTTACTGTTAGGGTCCAGGTCTGACAGAATCAGTGCAGAAGATCTAGGTGCTGCTTGTAGGCCCTCCTAGGCTGGGAACAGAAGCCCCAGTAGACATTTGATTTCTGAGTCCTGTAGGGTGAGCAGACTGTTCTAGTGCCCTCACCAATTCGTTGATATACATACACTATATATACAGCAGTATGAGGACACCCCTTCATCCACTATATATACAGCAGTATGTGGACACCCCTTCATACACTATATATACAGCAGTATGGACACTCCTTCATACACTATATATACAGCAGTATGGACACTCCTTCATCCACTATATATACAGCAGTATGAGGACACCCCTTCATACACTATATATACAGCAGTATGGACACCCCTTCATACACTATATATACAGCAGTATGAGGACACTCCTTCATACACTATATATACAGCAGTATGAGGACACCCCTTCATACACTATATATACAGCAGTATGAGGACACTCCTTCATACACTATATATACAGCAGTATGAGGACACCCCTTCATACACTATATATACAGCAGTATGAGGACACTCCTTCATACACTATATATACAGCAGTATGGACACTCCTTCATACACTATATATACAGCAGTATGAGGACACCCCTTCATACACTATATATACAGCAGTATGAGGACACCCCTTCATACACTATATATACAGCAGTATGGACACCCCTTCATACACTATATATACAGCAGTATGAGGACACCCCTTCATACACTATATATACAGCAGTATGGACACTCCTTCATACACTATATATACAGCAGTATGAGGACACCCCTTCATACACTATATATACAGCAGTATGAGGACACCCCTTCATACACTATATATACAGCAGTATGGACACTCCTTCATACACTATATATACAGCAGTATGAGGACACCCCTTCATCCACTATATATACAGCAGTATGAGGACACCCCTTCATACACTATATATACAGCAGTATGAGGACACCCCTTCATACACTATATATACAGCAGTATGGACACCCCTTCATCCACTATATATACAGCAGTATGAGGACACCCCTTCATCCACTATATATACAGCAGTATGTGGACACCCCTTCATACACTATATATACAAAACTATGTTTTAGTGGATTCGGCTACTTCAGCCACACCTGTTGCTGACAGGTTTATAAAATCGAGCACACAGCCATGCAATCTCCATAGACAAACATTAACAGTAGAATGCCCTTACTGAAGAGCTCAGTGACTTTCAACGTGGTACCGTCATAGGATGCCACCTTTCCAACAAGTCAGTTTGTCAAATTACTGCCCTGCTAGAGCTGCCCTGCTAGAGCAGCCCTGCTAGAGCTGCCCTGCTAGAGCTGCCCTGCTAGAGCAGCCCTGCTAGAGCTGCCCTGCTAGAGCTGCCCTGCTAGAGCAGCCCTGCTAGAGCGGCTCCGGTCAATGGTCAGTGCTGTTATTCTGATGTGGAAACGTCTAACCACAACAACAGCTCTGAAGTGGAAATGTCTAGGAGCAACAACGGCTCAGACGTCAAGTGGTAGGCCACACATGCTCACAGAATGGGACCGCCGAGTGCTGATGCGCGTAAAAATCGTCTGTCCTCAGTTGCAACACTCACTACCGAGTTCCAAACTGCCTCTGGAAGCAACGTCAGCACAAGAACTGTTCGTTGGTAGCTTCATGAAATGGGTTTCCATGGCTGAGCAGCCGCACACAAGCCTAAGATTACCATGAGCAATGCCAAACGTCGGCCGGAGTGGTGTAAAGCTCGCCGCCATTGGACTCTGGAGCAGTGGAAACGTGTTCTCTGGAGTGATGAATCACGCTTCACCATCTGGCAGTCTGAGGGATGAATCTGGGTTATGCGGATGCCAGGAGAACGTAGTTTGAGGAAGGACCTTTCCTGTTTCATCCTGACAATGCCCTGTGCACAAATCGAGGTCCATACAGAAATGGTTTGTCAAGATCCATGTGGAAGAACTTGACTCGCCTGTACAGAAATAGTTTGTCGAGATCCGTGTGGAAGAACTTGACTGGTCTGTACAGAGCCCTGACCTCAACCCCGTCAAACACCTTTGGGATGAATTGGAACATCGACTGCGAGCCAATCCTAATCGCCCAACATCAATGCCCGACCTCACTAATGATGTTGTGGCTGAATAGAAACAAGTCCCTGCAGCAATGTTCCAACATCTAGTGGAAAGCCTTCCCAGAAGAGAAGAGGCTGTTATAGCAACAATGTTCCAACATCTAGTGGAAAGCCTTCCCAGAAGACTGGAGGCTGTTATAGCAGCAAATGGGGGACCAACTCCATATTAATGCCCATGATTTTGGAATGAGATGTTCGAAGAGCAGGTGTCCACATACTTTTGGTCATGTAGTGTATATGTTGAAGAGGGTGGGCCTCAAGCTGCAGCCCTGTTTCGGCCCTGAGGAAATAAATCTGTCTGTTTATTGTCAATTTAACTGCACACTTGTTGTTAGTGTACATTGATTTTATAATATCATATGCTTTTCCCCCCAACACCGCTTTCCATCAATTTGTATAGCAGACCCTCATGCCAAATGTATAAATCAACAAAGCATAAGACTTTGCTTTTGTTTTTATTTGTTTGTCAATAAGGGTGCGCAGGGTGAATATGTGGTCTATCGTACGATATTTTTGTAAGAAGGCAATTTGACATTTGCTCAAGACATTGTTTTCACTGAGGAAACTCTGCTGTTGATGATACTGCAGAGGATCTTTCAGAGATATTAGGGAAGATGCCAGAGCTGAGCATAATGTTGAAGAGTTTAACAATAACCCATTTGAATTTGTTTGTGCTATATTTGATCATTTTGTTCAGTATACCATCGGGGGGATGCTGTCACCTCCAGGTAGGTGTTTGTCCCCCTGTGTGCTGAGGGTGTCAGGTTCTTCTCCTGTTCTGGCATTTAGGTCACCACAGACTAGTACATTTCCCTGGACCTGGCAATGATAGATTTCCTCTCCAGGATGGAGAAGCTGTCATCGTTATAGTATGGGGGATTCTACTGGGGGGATCTAGGTAGGATGGAGACGCTGTCATCGTTATAGTATGGAGGATTCTACTGGGGGGATCTAGGTAGGATGGAGAAGCTGTCATCGTTATAGTATGGGGGATTTTACTGGGGGGTTCTAGGTAGGATGGAGAAGCTGTCATCGTTATAGTATGGGGGATTCTACTGGGGAGATCTAGGTAGGATGGAGAAGCTGGCATCGTTATAGTATGGGGGATTCTACTGGGGGGATCTAGGTAGGATGGAGAAGCTGTCATCGTTATAGTATGGGGGATTCTACTGGGGGGATCTAGGTAGGATGGAGAAGCTGTCATCGTTATAGTATGGGGGATTCCACTGGGGGGATCTAGGTAGGATGGAGAAGCTGTCATCGTTATAGTATGGGGGATTTTACTGGGGGGATCTAGGTAGGATGGAGAAGCTGTCATCGTTATAGTATGGGGGATTTTACTGGGGGGTTCTAGGTAGGATGGAGAAGCTGTCATCGTTATAGTATGGGGGATTCTACTGGGGAGATCTAGGTAGGATGGAGAAGCTGGCATCGTTATAGTATGGGGGATTCTACTGGGGGGATCTAGGTAGGATGGAGAAGCTGTCATCGTTATAGTATGGGGGATTCTACTGGGGGGATCTAGGTAGGATGGAGAAGCTGTCATCGTTATAGTATGGGGGATTCTACTGGGGGGATCTAGGTAGGATGGAGAAGCTGTCATCGTTATAGTATGGGGGATTCTACTGGGGGGATCTAGGTAGGATGGAGAAGCTGTCATCGTTATAGTATGGGGGATTCTACTGGGGGGGATCTAGGTAGGATGGAGAAGCTGTCATCGTTATAGTATGGGGGATTCTACTGGGGGGATCTAGGTAGGATGGAGAAGCTGGCATCGTTATAGTATGGAGGATTCTACTGGGGAGATCTAGGTAGGATGGAGAAGCTGTCATCGTTATAGTATGGGGGATTCTACTGGGGGGATCTAGGTAGGACGGAGAAGCTGTCATCGTTATAGTATGAGGGATTCTACTGGGGGGATCTAGGTAGGATGGAGAAGCTGTCATCGTTATGGTATGGGGGATTCTACTGGGGGGATCTAGGTAGGATGGAGAAGCTGTCATCGTTATAGTATGGGGGATTCTACTGGGGGGATCTAGGTAGGACGGAGAAGCTGTCATTGTTATAGTATGGGGGATTCTACTGGGGGGGATCTAGGTAGGATGGAGAAGCTGTCATCGTTATAGTATGGGGGATTCTACTGGGGGGGATCTAGGTAGGATGGAGAAGCTGTCATCGTTATAGTATGGGGGATTCTACTGGGGGGATCTAGGTAGGATGGAGAAGCTGTCATCGTTATAGTATGGGGGATTCTACTGGGGGGGATCTAGGTAGGATGGAGAAGCTGTCATCGTTATAGTATGGGGGATTCTACTGGGGGGATCTAGGTAGGATGGAGAAGCTGTCATCGTTATAGTATGGGGGATTCTACTGGGGGGATCTAGGTAGGATGGAGAAGCTGTCATCGTTATAGTATGGGGGATTCTACTGGGGGGATCTAGGTAGGATGGAGAAGCTGTCATCGTTATAGTATGGGGGATTCTACTGGGGGGATCTAGGTAGGATGGAGAAGCTGTCATCGTTATGGTATGGGGGATTCTACTGGGGGGATCTAGGTAGGATGGAGAAGCTGTCATCGTTATAGTATGGGGGATTCTACTGGGGGGATCTAGGTAGGATGGAGAAGCTGTCATTGTTATAGTATGGGGGATTCTACTGGGGGGGATCTAGGTAGGATGGAGAAGCTGTCATCGTTATAGTATGGGGGATTCTACTGGGGGGGATCTAGGTAGGATGGAGAAGCTGTCATCGTTATAGTATGGGGGATTCTACTGGGGGGATCTAGGTAGGATGGAGAAGCTGTCATCGTTATAGTATGGGGGATTCTACTGGGGGGGATCTAGGTAGGATGGAGAAGCTGTCATCGTTATAGTATGGGGGATTCTACTGGGGGGGATCTAGGTAGGATGGAGAAGCTGTCATCGTTATAGTATGGGGGATTCTACTGGGGGGATCTAGGTAGGATGGAGAAGCTGTCATCGTTATAGTATGGGGGATTCTACTGGGGGGATCTAGGTAGGATGGAGAAGCTGTCATCGTTATAGTATGGGGGATTCTACTGGGGGGATCTAGGTAGGATGGAGAAGCTGTCATCGTTATGGTATGGGGGATTCTACTGGGGGGATCTAGGTAGCAAACAGGAGGATATTGTTCTCTGTTGAGATCATTTTATTTTGAATTTCTAGCCAGGTGTAAAATGTTCTTGTTTTTAATAATTTCATAGAGTGAGATAGGTCTGCTCTATACCAAATTAGCATACCCCCTGAGTCTCTTCCCTGTTTCACACCTGGTAGTTTGGTGGATTGGACTACCAGCTCTCTGTAACCTAGAGGGCAACCAGTGGGTCTGTCTCCTCCATCTCCTTTATACCATAAATACCATGTTTCTCTCTCTCTCCTCTCTCTCTCTCTCTCTCTCTCTCTCTCTCTCTCTCTCTCTCTCTCTCTCTCTCTCTCTCTTTCCCGCTCTCTCTCTCTCTCTCTCTCTCTCCTTCCCGCTCTCTCTCACGCCGAGCGAGAAGACTCTTCATCTTGATATACAGTATCAAACAAGTCTCCAGTATCATCCCCCAGCAGCATAAATGAATGTCCTCTTCCTCATGGTGGGTATGCATTAGAATGGTGGAGGTAAAACTGGAGAATGAATCCGTGTCTGCGTCTTTCTGAGCGTGTGTGTGTGTGTGTGTGTGTGTGTGTGTGTGTCCATGCCTGCGTCAGCATATCCATGTTGATGTTCACATTGTTTGCAGCCCCAGGGCATTTGTGTCTACCTGTTGTTGTTATCTCTGAGCTAATAAGGACCTGTCACATAACAGGACAGGACAGAACAGGACACCTGTTGTGTGTGTGTGTGTGTGTGTGTGTGTGTGTGTGTGTGTGTGTGTGTGTGTGTGTGTGTGTGTGTGTGTGTGTGTGTGTGTGTTTACTGAGAAGCAGACACCATTAAGCAGGCAAGGAAAATGGTGATTCAGACACACACACACACGCGCACACACACACACACACACACACACACACACACACACACACACACACACACACGGGGATGATTGCTCAATTTACCACATTGTGTAACTTGAGTCATATAAGATACCCAAGACACTTCACTTTATATGTCCTTACAGGCAGGGTTGTGGCTGTGTTCCTTGTTGTACTCTACTGTTGTGGCTGTGTTCCTTGTTGTACTCTACTGTTGTGGCTGTGTTCCTTGTTGTACTCTACTGTTGTGACTGTGTTCCTTGTTGTACTCTACTGTTGTGGCTGTGTTCCTTGTTGTACTATACTGTTGTGGCTGTATTCCTTGTTGTACTATACTGTTGTGGCTGTGTTCCTTGTTGTACTATACTGTTGTGGCTGTGTTCCTTGTTGTACTATACTGTTGTGGCTGTGTTCCTTGTTGGTCTATACTGTTGTGGCTGTGTTCCTTGTTGTACTATACTCTACTGTCTTGCACACTATATACTGCAATTCAGCTTTTAGCTGCCAGTTTAAACATGTAATAAAATCATCTAATAAAGATGTTAAACTGATGGTTGTTCTGTAACTTCGATGGCACTAATACACGTTTCCATCAACCACTGTTGATTAGCAATAAATGATGGATTAAATGAAATGTCTGATACATCAGGCCTCCACTGTGGCAGTTATCTAGTTACTACAGCAGTGCCTTGGACGGTAAGTACAAAAACATGACAACACATCTGAGAAGACTCAGGGATCTAATCAACAGAACTTTATCTGACAAACAAGCTGTGTTGTCTCTCTCAGGTCTGTGTTGTCTCTCTCAGGGCTGTGTTGTCTCTCTCAGGGCTGTGTTGTCTCTCTCAGGGCTGTGTTGTCTCTCTCAGGGCTGTGTTGTCTCTCTCAGGGCTGTGTTGTCTCTCTCAGGTCTGTGTGTGTGTGTGTGTGTGTGTGTGTGTGTGTGTGTGTGTGTGTGTGTGTGTGTGTGTGTGTGTGTGTGTGTGTGTGTGTGTGTGTGTGTGTGTGTGTGTGTGTGTGTGTGTGTTTGTGTGTGTGTGTGTTTGTGTGTGTGTGTGTGTGTGTGTGTGTCTGTACACTGAACAAAAAGAGTCTGTGTTAGTGAAATCAGTGGTGCTGGTTTTTCCTGTGAGTCTGGTCAGAATGACCCAGTTGTTGAGTTCAGTAACATTAGAAGAAAGAGTGACGCACAAGGTTTGTTTTGCTTCTGAGACACACGCACACACACATGCCTGCACGTGCGAACACACACACACACACACACACACACACACACACACACACACACACACACACACACACACACACACACATATCAGAATAGACTAGGGTGTGTTTCCCTTCTGAAACCCAGTCAGGTTCAATAACAACAAACACAGGATGTAATGACTGTGGAGGGTCTAGAGTATTATAATGATCACAACCCAGATTAACACAACCCAGATTAACAACACACAGCTAGGTGGGTCTAGTGTATTATAATGATCACAACCCGGATTAACAACACACAGCTAGGAGGGTCTAGTGTATTATAATGATCACAACCCAGATTAACAACACACAGCTAGGTGGGTCTAGAGTATTATAATGATCACAACCCAGATTAACAACACACAGCTAGGTGGGTCTAGTGTATTATAATGATCACAACCCAGATTAACAACACACAGCTAGGTGGGTCTAGTGTATTATAATGATCACAACCCAGATTAACAACACACAGCTAGGTGGGTCTAGTGTATTATAATGATCACAACCCAGATTAACAACACACAGCTAGGTGGGTCTAGTGTATTACAATGATCACAACCCAGATTAACAACACACAGCTAGGTGGGTCTAGAGTATTATAATGATCACAACCCAGATTAACAACACACAGCTAGGTGGGTCTAGTGTATTATAATGATCACAACCCAGATTAACAACACACAGCTAGGTGGGTCTAGTGTATTATAATGATCACAACCCAGATTAACAACACACAGCTAGGTGGGTCTAGTGTATTATAATGATCACAACCCAGATTAACACAACCCAGATTAACACAACCCAGATTAACAACACACAGCTAGGAGGGTCTAGAGTATTATAATGATCACAACCCAGATTAACAACACACAGCTAGGTGGGTCTAGTGTATTATAATGATCACAACCCAGATTAACAACACACAGCTAGGTGGGTCTAGTGTATTATAATGATCACAACCCAGATTAACAACACACAGCTAGGTGGGTCTAGTGTATTATAATGATCACAACCCAGAATAACAACACACAGCTAGGAGGGTCTAGTATATTACAATGATCACAACCCAGATTAACAACACACAGCTAGGTGGGTCTAGTATATTACAATGATCACAACCCAGATTAACAACACACAGCTAGGTGGGTCTAGTGTATTATAATGATCACAACCCAGATTAACAACACACAGCTAGGTGGGTCTAGTGTATTATAATGATCACAACCCAGATTAACAACACACAGCTAGGTGGGTCTAGTGTATTATAATGATCACAACCCAGATTAACAACACACAGCTAGGTGGGTCTAGTGTATTACAATGATCACAACCCAGATTAACAACACACAGCTAGGTGGGTCTAGAGTATTATAATGATCACAACCCAGATTAACAACACACAGCTAGGTGGGTCTAGTGTATTATAATGATCACAACCCAGATTAACAACACACAGCTAGGTGGGTCTAGTGTATTATAATGATCACAACCCAGATTAACAACACACAGCTAGGTGGGTCTAGTGTATTATAATGATCACAACCCAGATTAACACAACCCAGATTAACACAACCCAGATTAACAACACACAGCTAGGAGGGTCTAGAGTATTATAATGATCACAACCCAGATTAACAACACACAGCTAGGTGGGTCTAGTGTATTATAATGATCACAACCCAGATTAACAACACACAGCTAGGTGGGTCTAGTGTATTATAATGATCACAACCCAGATTAACAACACACAGCTAGGTGGGTCTAGTGTATTATAATGATCACAACCCAGAATAACAACACACAGCTAGGAGGGTCTAGTATATTACAATGATCACAACCCAGATTAACAACACACAGCTAGGTGGGTCTAGTATATTACAATGATCACAACCCAGATTAACAACACACAGCTAGGTGGGTCTAGTGTATTATAATGATCACAACCCAGATTAACAACACACAGCTAGGTGGGTCTAGTGTATTATAATGATCACAACCCAGATTAACAACACACAGCTAGGTGGGTCTAGTGTATTATAATGATCACAACCCAGATTAACAACACACAGCTAGGTGGGTCTAGTGTATTATAATGATCACAACCCAGATTAACAACACACAGCTAGGTGGGTCTAGTGTATTATAATGATAACTAAATTCCTAGATGTTACAAAATGTAACGTGGTGAATCTCTCTTCTGAATTAGAAACCTATATATCCGTTTTAATATGTCATAACACATTTTCAAATCCCATGTGATCTTTATTTAGATTGAAACACACAATCTATTGATTGATTTGTATAAACAGCACATGTGCTGTTGTTAAATAGGGAGCATTTACATAATAAGAAGCCTTGACATGAAAATTAAACCTAATCTTTGTTTCTGTAAAAAGAAACGCAACCACTCTCAAATTCCTAGACAGAGCTTTGGATGCCAGGACTGACCACCCATGATATCAACATTACAGTTTTAACCATGTTTTGACACTGTACAGTGTGTTGTTTTTTTTACATTTACATTGTTTACAACCATTGGAGTAAAAACAAGCTTGTATTTTGGGTTCTGATGGGGAACAACAGTTGAACTAAGCTCATACGGCATTTACAAGTTATATTATTCAAGAATGATATAAATACTGTACATCAGTCATTTATAAATCCCCAAAAATAGATGTAGCAACTAAGGATTCCAGTTTTAAGCCAGCGGGTACTGAGGTAGCTCGTACGTACATGCTGAACATTCATAAGAATCAGTACAATGAAGTTAACCTCTGCTGGGCCTGTATTTATCAAGCGTTTCAGAGTAGGACTGCTGATCTGGGATCAGTTCCTCCCTGTCCATAATAATCAGATTCGTTATGATCTAAAAGGATAAAAACTGATCCTAGACCAGCACTCCTCCTACAGGCCCTGGAGAGTGAGAGAGGCACCAGCACTCCTCCTACAGGCCCTGGAGAGTGAGAGAGGGATAAACTGATCCTAGACCAGCACTCCTACTACAGGCCCTGGAGAGTGAGAGAGGGATAAACTGATCCTAGACCAGCACTCCTCCTACAGGCCCTGGAGAGTGAGAGCGGGATAAACTGATCCTAGACCAGCACTCCTCCTACAGGCCCTGGAGAGTGAGAGCGGGATAAACTGATCCTAGACCAGCACTCCTCCAACAGGCCCTGGAGAGTGAGAGAGGGATAAACTGATCCTAGACCAGCACCCCTCCTACAGGCCCTGGAGAGTGAGAGAGGGATAAACTGATCCTAGACCAGCACTCCTACTACAGGCCCTGGAGAGTGAGAGAGGGATAAACTGATCCTAGACCAGCACTCGTCCTACAGGCCCTGGAGAGTGAGAGAGGGATAAACTGATCCTAGACCAGCACTCCTACTACAGGCCCTGGAGAGTGAGAGAGGGATAAACTGATCCTAGACCAGCACTCCTACTACAGGCCCTGGAGAGTGAGAGAGGGATAAACTGATCCTAGACCAGCACTCCTTCTACAGGCCCTGGAGAGTGAGAGAGGGATAAACTGATCCTAGACCAGCACAAGCTATCCATTATGGAGAGGAATTCCAGTATAAAAAGAAAGACATCGATCAAACCAATGAGAATGTGATGGGAACCTAGCAACGCACACACACACACACACACACACACACACACACACACACACACACACACACACACACACACACACACACACACACATACACACACACACACACACCACACACACACACACACACACACAAAGCCAGTTTGTTTCCCTTTTAAACCAATGAGAATGTGATGGGAACATAGCAACGCTCATTTAAAGATGGAGAGAGATTTTATTTTATTTTTTACCTTTATTTAACTAGGCAAGTCAGTTAAGAACAAATTCTTATTTACAATGACGGCCTTGGAACAGTAGAGGAGATGGGAGGAGGATAATTGTACAATACTGGTACCATTCACTACTGTCATTACTTATATAAGGGGTAGGTGGAGATAATATGAGGGGTAGGTGGAGATAATATGAGGGGTAGCTGGAGATAATATTAGGGGTAGGTGGAGATAATATGAGGGGTAGGTGGAGATAATATGAGGGGTAGGTGGAGATAATATGAGGGGTAGGTGGAGATAATATGAGGGGTAGGTGGAGATAATATGAGGGGTAGGTGGAGATAATATGAGGGGTAGCTGGAGATAATATGAGGGGTAGGTGGAGATAATATAAGGGGTAGCTGGAGATAATATGAGGGGTAGGTGGAGATAATATGAGGGGTAGGTGGAGATAATATGAGGGGTAGGTGGAGATAATATGAGGGGTAGGTGGAGATAATATGAGGGGTAGGTGGAGATAATATGAGGGGTAGGTGGAGATAATATGAGGGGTAGGTGGAGATAATATGAGGGGTAGGTGGAGATAATAAGGGTAGGTGGAGATAATATGAGGGGTAGGTGGAGATAATATGAGGGGTAGGTGGAGATAATATGAGGGGTAGGTGGAGATAATATGAGGGGTAGGTGGAGATAATATGAGGGGTAGGTGGAGATAATATGAGGGGTAGGTGGAGATAATATAAGGGGTAGGTGGAGATAATATGAGGGGTAGGTGGAGATAATATGAGGGGTAGGTGGAGATAATATGAGGGGTAGGTGGAGATAATATGAGGGGTAGGTGGAGATAATATGAGGGGTAGGTGGAGATAATATGAGGGGTAGGTGGAGATAATATGAGGGGTAGGTGGAGATAATATGAGGGGTAGGTGGAGATAATATGAGGGGTAGGTGGAGATAACATGAGGGGTAGGTGGAGATAACATGAGGGGTAGGTGGAGATAATATGAGGGGTAGGTGGAGATAATATGAGGGGTAGGTGGAGATAATATGAGGGGTAGGTGGAGATAATATGAGGGGTAGGTGGTAGGGGTAGGTGGAGATAATATAAGGCGTAGGTGGAGATAATATAAGGGGTAGGTGGAGATAATATGAGGGGTAGGTGGAGATAATATGAGGGGTAAGTGGAGATAATATGAGGGGTAGGTGGAGATAATATGAGGGGTAGGTGGAGATAATATGAGGGTAGGTGGAGATATTATGAGGGGTAGGTGGAGATAATATGAGGGGTAGGTGGAGATAATATGAGGGGTAGGTGGAGATAATATGAGGGGTAGGTAGAGATAATATGAGGGGTAGGTGGAGATAATATGAGGGGTAGGTGGAGATAATATGAGGGGTAGGTGGAGATAATATGAGGGGTAGGTGGAGATAATATGAGGGGTAGGTGGAGATAATATGAGGGGTAGGGTGGAGATAATATGAGGGGTAGGTGGAGATAATATGAGGGGTAGGTGGAGATAATATGAGGGGTGGGTAGAGATAATATGAGGGGTAAGGTAGAGATAATATGAGGGGTAGGTGGAGATAATATGAGGGGTAGGTGGAGATAATATGAGGGGTAGGTGGAGATAATATGAGGGGTAGGTGGAGATAATATGAGGGGTAGGTGGAGATAATATGAGGGGTAGGTGGAGATAATATGAGGGGTAGGTGGAGATAATATAAGGGGTAGGTGGAGATAATATGAGGGGTAGGTGGAGATAATATGAGGGGTAGGTGGAGATATATGAGGGGTAGGTGGAGATAATATGAGGGGTAGGTGGAGATAATATGAGGGGTAGGTAGAGATAATATGAGGGGTAGGTAGGAGATAATATGAGGGGTAGGTAGAGATAATATGAGGGGTAGGTAGAGATAATATGAGGGGTAGGTAGAGATAATATGAGGGGTAGGTGGAGATAATATAAGGGGTAGGTGGAGATAATATGAGGGGTAGGTGGAGATAATATGAGGGGTAGGTGGAGATAATATGAGGGGTAGGTGGAGATAATATGAGGGGGTAGGTGGAGATAATATGAGGGGTAGGTGGAGATAATATGAGGGGTAGGTGGAGAATATGAGGGGTAGGTGAAATATGAGGGGTAAGTGGAGATAATATGAGGGGTAAGTGGAGATAATATGAGGGGTAGGTGGAGATAATATGAGGGGTAGGTGGAGATAATATGAGGGGTAGGTGGAGATAATATAAGGGGTAGGTGGAGATAATATGAGGGGTAGGTGGAGATAATATGAGGGGTAGGTGGAGATAATATGAGGGGTAAGTGGAGATAATATGAGGGGTAGGTGGAGATAATATGAGGGGTAGGTGGAGATAATATGAGGGGTAGGTGGAGATAATATGAGGGGTAGGTGGAGATAATACAAGGGGTAGGTGGAGATAATATGAGGGGTAGTTGGAGATAATATGAGGGGTAGGTGGAGATAATATGAGGGGTAGGTGGAGATAATATGAGGGGTAGGTGGAGATAATATGAGGGGTAGGTAGAGATAATATGAGGGGTAGGTGGATATAATATGAGGGGTAGGTGGAGATAATATGAGGGTAAGGTAGAGATAATATGAGGGGTAGGTAGAGATAATATGAAAGTGTAATTTCATAGCATGAATGATTTAATCTCCCAAAGCCTGATTCTTCCTGACAGTTGGCTCCGATGTCTCGCTCCATTATGCATGTCATTATGCATGTCATTTTGAATCCTCCAACTGGGTCGCTGCTCGGCTCTATCAGAACAAAGTGTTTGAAATTGTCAGCAAGAGAAAGGCGTTGGTTCTCTCTGGATAGCAACCATCAGCTTCACAGCCCAGCCTGAGAGACAGAGATAGAGGGGGAGAGAGAGAGAGAGAGAGAGAGAGAGAGAGGGGGGGGGAGAGAGATAGAGGGAGAGAGAGAGAGAGAGAGAGAGAGGGAGGAGAGAGAGAGAGGGGGAGAGAGAGATGAGGGGAAAATAACATTAACAAGACACGAGAGACAGAGAGCCTGAGTATGCATGTCTCTAGCCACCCTGACTGCCTGCTGCTGGCACAACCCTAGAAACAGGAGGAGAGAGCGAGGGAGGCAGGGAGGAGAGGGAAGAGGAGAGGAGGAGAGACTCCAGGGGATGAAGAGGGGAGGGGAGGGAGGAGAGGGAAGAGGAGAGGAGGAGAGACTCCAGGGGATGAAGAGGGGAGGGGAGGGAGGAGAGGGAAGAGGAGAGGAGGAGAGACTCCAGGGGATGAAGAGGGGAGATTTGTAGCTCTTTTCCTTTGTTGTCAGCTGCTGCTTCCCTTTCTTAGCCACATCCCACATAGCCAGCCAGCCAACCAACCAGCTGCTGCTTCCCTTTCTTAGCCAAACTCACATAGCCAGCCAGCTGCTGCTTCCCTGTCTTAGCCAAACCCACATAGCCAGCCAGCTGCTGCTTCCCTGTCTTAGCCACATCCCACATAGCCAGCCAGCCAACCAACCAGCTGCTGCTTCCCTTTCTTAGCCAAACCCACATAGCCAGCCAGCTGCTGCTTCCCTGTCTTAGCCACATCCCACATAGCCAGCCAGCCAACCAACCAGCTGCTGCTTCCCTTTCTTAGCCAAACCCACATAGCCAGCCAGCTGCTGCTTCCCTGTCTTAGCCACATCCCACATAGCCAGCCAGCCAACCAGCTGCTGCTTCCCTGTCTTAGCCGCATCCCACATAGCCAGCCAGCCAACCAGCTGCTGCTTCCCTTTCTTAGCCACACCCACATAGCCAGCCAGCCAGCCAACCAGCTGCTGCTTCCCTTCCTTAGCCACACCCACATTGCCAGCCAGCCAGCCAGCTGCTGCTTCCCTTCCTTAGCCACACCCACATAGCCAACCAGCCAACCAACTGCTGCTTCCCTTCCTTAGCCAAACCCACATAGCCAACCAGCCAGCCAACCAGCTGCTGCTTCCCTGCCTTAGCCACACCCACATAGCCAGCCAGCCAACCAGCTGCTGCTTCCCTTTCTTAGCCAAACCCACATAGCCAGCCAGCTGCTGCTTCCCTGTCTTAGCCACATCCCACATAGCCAGCCAGCCAACCAGCTGCTGCTTCCCTGTCTTAGCCACATCCCACATAGCCAGCCAGCCAACCAGCTGCTGCTTCCCTTTCTTAGCCACACCCACATAGCCAGCCAGCCAGCCAACCAGCTGCTGCTTCCCTTCCTTAGCCACACCCACATTGCCAGCCAGCCAGCCAGCTGCTGCTTCCCTTCCTTAGCCACACCCACATAGCCAACCAGCCAACCAACTGCTGCTTTCCTTCCTTAGCCAAACCCACATAGCCAACCAGCCAGCCAACCAGCTTCTGCTTTCCTGCCTTAGCCACACGCACATAGCCAGCCAGCCAACCAGCTGCTGCTTCCCTTCCTTAGCCACACCCACATTGCCAGCCAGCCAGCCAGCTGCTGCTTCCCTTCCTTAGCCACACCCACATAGCCAGCCAGCCAACCAACTGCTGCTTCCCTTCCTTAGCCAAACCCACATAGCTAGCCAGCCAGCCAACCAGCTGCTGCTTCCCTTCCTTAGCCACACCCACATAGCCAGCCAGCCAGCCAGTTGCTGCTTCCCTTTCTTAGCCACATCCCACATAGCCAGCCAGCCAACCAACTGCTGCTTCCCTTCCTTAGCCAAACCCACATAGCCAGCCAGCCAGCCAACCAGCTGCTGCTTCCCTTCCTTAGCCACACCCCACATAGCCAGCCAGCCAACCACCTGCTGCTTCCCTTCCTTAGCCACACCCACATAGCCAGCCAGCCAACCAGCTGCTGCTTCCCTTTCTTAGCCACACCCACATAGCCAGCCAGCCAGCCAACCAGCTGCTGCTTCCCTTCCTTAGCCACACCCACATTGCCAGCCAGCCAGCCAGCTGCTGCTTCCCTTCCTTAGCCGCACCCACATAGCCAGCCAGCCAGCCAACCAACTGCTGCTTCCCTTCCTTAGCCACACCCACATAGCCAGCCAGCCAACCAGCTGCTGCTTCCCTTCCTTAGCCACATCCCACATAGCCAGCCAGCCAACCAGCTGCTGCTTCCCTTCCTTAGCCACATCCCACATAGCACCACACCGCTGCAGCAGCCTATCAGACACACTAAAACCATTGACATCTATGTGCTGTTTTCAAGGGATGGTTATTTGGTTTTAATATCATCACCTCTTGAAGAGCATAGTCAGAACTACACATTTGTGATTACTCCACATTTAGCTCTATCATCAGAGTTATACAGCTAGTAACTGCATGCTTTTCATGATCAGTACACATAGCAGCGGCTCAGCCTAGCTCAGGGAGGATGATGGAGATCTAGCTAGTCCCTCTCTTCCCTCCTCCCCAGTGATGGCCAGATTAGACCAGTGATCACTGCAGACCAGCTAAGAAATGCAGTTACAGGAAGAGTGATTGATAACTGCTAGAAGAGAAGGATAGCAGGAGAGAGTGAGAGAGAGAGAGCAGGAGAGAGAGAGACAGAGCAGGAGAGAGAGAGAGACAGAGCAGGAGAGAGAGAGAGCGAAAGAGAGAGAGAGAGCAGGAGAGGGAGAGAGCGAAAGAGAGAGAGCGAAAGAGAGAGAGAGCAGGAGAGAGAGAGAGAGAGAGAGAGAGCAGGAGAGAGCGAGAGAGCGAGAGAGAGAGAGAGCAAGAGAGAGAGCGAGAGAGAGAGCAGGAGAGAGAG
>NW_021823401.1:736069-760669 GCF_901001165.1 Salmo trutta | reverse complement strand
GAAGCTTTGGCAATATGTACATTGTTACGTCATGCCAATAAAGCGAATTGAATTGAATTGAATTGAATTGAGAGAGAGGAGACTGACTAACCCCATTAATTTACTCTGACTTAATGCCTTCTTTATTGTTTAATTTCAACTGTCTTTGATGTAATTATAACGTAATCATGTTTCTAAAGGATTTAGTCTTTGTACCTCCTGTGCCACATATGAAACACGCTAAAACTCATATCTTATACAATACTTGTAACAACAGCATCAAGAAAGCACCGAATTTGTTCACCTGATGAACACTTGAGAAAGTTTGAAAATCGCATGACACCCTCCCCCCCCCTCCTCTTTACAATGACAAACACTTGTTCACATCTCTAGCCTCTTTCTCAATGCTTTCTGCTGTCTGACAGGTGTGAGAACAGACTGCTGTTAGCCTGTAATTGGTGTGGCAGCAGTTTGTCAGCTCCATGGATAAATTGGATCCAATGTACTTTTGTCTTTCACATGTTTCCAGTACAAGGAAGGGATTCTCTAGCGGCATTGCAATCCCTCATGCTCGGAGATTGGCGATGCCTGAAAGCTGTTCACCTAACACCAATCTTTGAAAGAAAAATGTGGACGTTTTCACCTCCATGTACAAAATGAGAACCTGTGGAGTCAATTCATTTGAGAGATATAGCGATAGATAAAGGCCTTCTCAACTGACTTCTACAGTAAAGACAAAAGGATCATTTAACCAAATTGGTATTTTATTCTCAAGTTCTTTAACACTTAAAAGTCAAAAGCACAAAAGCACAATATAACCCTTACCCCATCATCTAACCCTTATCCTACGATCTAACCCTTATCCTACAATCTAACCCTTATCCTACAATCTAACCCTTATCCTACAATCTAACCCTTACCCTACAATCTAACCCTTACCCTACAATCTAACCCTTATCCTACAATCTAACCCTTATCCTACAATCTAACCTTTATCCTACAATCTAACCCTTATCCTACAATCTAACCCTTATCCTACAATCTAACCTGTACCCTACAATCTAACCCTTATCCTACAATCTAACCTTTACCCTACAATCTAACCCTTATCCTACAATCTAACCTTTACCCTACAATCTAACCCTTACCCTACAATCTAACCCTTATCCTACAATCTAACCCTTATCCTACAATCTAACCCTTACCCTACAATCTAACCCTTATCCTACAATCTAACCCTTATCCTACAATCTAACCCTTACCCTACAATCTAACCCTTATCCTACAATCTAACCCTTATCCTACAATCTAACCTTTACCCTACGATCTAACCTTTATCCTACAATCTAAACTTTATCCTACAATCTAACCCTTATCCTACAATCTAACCCTTACCCTACAATCTAACCCTTATCCTACAATCTAACCCTTACCCTACAATCTTACCCTTACCCTACAATCTAACCCTTATCCTACAATCTAACCTTTATCCTACAATCTAACCCTTATCCTACAATCTAACCCTTATCCTACAATCTAACCTTTACCCTACAATCTAACCCTTATCCCTACAATCTAACCTTTACCCTACAATCTAACCCTTATCCTACAATCTAACCCTTACCCTACAATCTAACCCTTATCCTACAATCTAACCCTTATCCTACAATCTAACCCTTATCCTACAATCTAACCCTTATCCCTACAATCTAACCTTTACCCCATCATCTAACCCTTACCCTACAATCTAACCCTTATCCCTACAATCTAACCCTTATCCTACAATCTAACCCTGATCCTACAATCTAACCCTTACCCCATAATCTAACCCTTACCCTACAATCTAACCTTTACCCCATACAATCTAACCCTTATCCTACAATCTAACCTTTACCCCTACAATCTAACCTTTATCCTACAATCTAACCTTTATCCTCCAATCTAACCCTTAACCTACAATCTAACACTGATCCCTACAATCTAACCCTTACCCTACAATCTAACCCTTATCCTACAATCTAACCTTTACCCTACAATCTAACCCTTACCCCTACAATCTAACCCTTATCCTACAATCTAACCTTTACCCCTACAATCTAACCCTTATCCTACAATCTAACCCTTACCCTACAATCTAACCCTTACCCCTACAATCTAACCTTTATCCCTACAATCTAACCCTGATCCCACAATCTAACCCTTACCCCTACAATCTAAACCTTATCCTACAATCTAACCTTTACCCTACAATCTAACCCTGATCCTACAATCTAACCTTTACCCCTACAATCTAACCCTTATCCTACAATCTAACCCTTACCCTACAATCTAACCCTTACCCTACAATCTAACCCTTATCCTACAATCTAACCCTTCTCCCATAATCTAACCCTTACCCCTACAATCTAACCCTTATCCTACAATCTAACCTTTACCCTACAATCTAACCCTGATCCTACAATCTAACCCTTACCCTACAATCTAACCCTTATCCTACAATCTAACCTTTACCCTACAATCTAACCCTTACCCTACAATCTAACCCTTACCCTACAATCTAACCCTTACCCCTACAATCTAACCCTTATCCTACAATCTAACCTTTACCCTACAATCTAACCCTGATCCTACAATCTAACCCTTATCCTACAATCTAACCCTTATCCTACAATCTAACCTTTACCCTACAATCTAACCCTTACCCTACAATCTAACCCTTACCCTACAATCTAACCCTTATCCTACAATCTAACCCTTACCCCTACAATCTAACCCTTATCCTACAATCTAACCCTTACCCTACAATCTAACCCTTACCCTACAATCTAACCCTTACCCTACAATCTAAACCTTAACCTACAATCTAACCCTTACCCTACAATCTAACCCTTATCCCATAATCTAACCCTTACCCTACAATCTAACCCTTATCCCATAATCTAACCCTTACCCTACAATCTAACCCTTAACCTACAATCTAACCCTTATCCCATAATCTAACCCTTACCCTACAATCTAACCCTTACCCTACAATCTAACCCTTATCCCATAATCTAACCCTTACCTTACAATCTAACCCTTACCCTACAATCTAACCCTTATCCCATAATCTAACCCTTACCCTACAATCTAACCCTTACCCTACAATCTAACCCTTACCCTACAATCTAACCCTTATCCCTACAATCTAACCCTTATCCCATAATCTAACCCTTACCCTACAATCTAACCCTTACCCTACAATCTAACCCTTACCCTACAATCTAACCCTTACCCTACAATCTAACACTTACCCTACAATCTAACCCTTACCCCATCATCTAACCCTTATCCTACAATCTAACCCTTACCCTACAATCTAACCCTTACCCCATCATCTAACCCTTATCCTACAATCTAACCTTTACCCTACAATCTAACCCTTATCCCTACAATCTAACCCTTATCCTACAATCTAACCCTTACCCTACAATCTAACCCTTACCCCTACAATCTAACCCTTACCCCTACAATCTAACCCTTACCCCATCATCTAACCCTTATCCTACAATCTAACCTTTACCCTACAATCTAACCCTTATCCTACAATCTAACCCTTACCCGACAATCTAACCCTTACCTGACAATCTAACCCTTATCCCATCATCTAACCCTTACCCTACAATCTACCCCTTATCCTACAATCTAACCCTTACCCCATCATCTAACCCTTACCTTACAATCTAACCCTTACCCCATCATCTAACCCTTACCTTACAATCTAACCCTTACCCTACGATCTAACCCTTACCCTACGATCTAACCCTTACCCTACAATCTAACCCTTACCCCGTCATCTAACCCTTACCCTACAATCTAACCCTTACCCCGTCATCTAACCCTTACCTTACAATCTAACCTTTACCCTACAATCTAACCCTTACCCCGTCATCTAACCCTTATCCTACAATCTAACCTTTACCCTACGATCTAACCCTTACCTTACAATCTAACCCTTACCCTACAATCTAACCCTTACCCTACAATCTAACCCTTACCTTACAATCTAACCCTTACCCTACAATCTAACCTTTACCCTACGATCTAAACCTTACCCTACAATCTAACCCTTACCCTACAATCTAACCCTTACCCTACAATCTAACCCTTACCTTACAATCTAACCCTTACCCTACAATCTAACCCTTACCCTACAATCTAACCCTTACCCTACAATCTAACCCTTACCCTACAATCTAACCCTTACCCTACAATATAACCCTTATCCTACAATCTAACCCTTACCCTACAATCTTACCCTTACCCTACAATCTAACCCTTATCCTACAATCTAACCCTTACCCTACAATCTAACCCTTACCCTACAATCTAACCCTTACCCTACAATCTAACCCTTACCCTACAATCTAACCCTTATCCTACAATCTAACCCTTACCCTACAATCTAACCCTTACCCTACAATCTAACCCTTACCCTACAATCTAACCCTTACCCAATCTAACCCTTATCCTACAATCTAACCCTTATCCTACAATCTAACCCTTACCCTACAATCTAACCCTTACTCTACAATCTAACCCTTACCCTACAATCTAACCCTTACCCTACAATCTAACCCTTACCCTACAATCTAACCTTTACCCTACAATCTAACCCTTACCCTGAAATCTAACCCTTACCCCTACAATCTAACCCTTACCCCGTCAATCTAACCCTTACCCTACAATCTAACCCTTACCCCTCACAATCTAACCCTTACCCTACAATCTAACCTTTACCCTACAATCTAACCCTTACCCTACAATCTAACCCTTACCTACAATCTAACCCTTACCCCTCACAATCTAACCCTTACCCTACAATCTAACCTTTACCCTACAATCTAACCCTTACCCTACAATCTAACCCTTACCCTACAATCTAACCCTTACCCCTCACAATCTAACCCTTACCCTACAATCTAACCCTTACCCTACAATCTAACCCTTACCCTACAATCTAACCCTTATCCTACAATCTAACCCTTACCCTACAATCTAACCCTTACCCTACAATCTAACCCTTACCCTACAATCTAACCCTTATCCTACAATCTAACCCTTACCCCTACATTCTAACCCTTACCCTACAATCTAACCCTTACCCTACAATCTAACCCTTACCCTACAATCTAACCCTTACCCTACAATCTAACCCTTACCCAATCTAACCCTTATCCTACAATCTAACCCTTATCCTACAATCTAACCCTTACCCTACAATCTAACCTTTACCCTACAATCTAACCCTTACCCTACAATCTAACCCTTACCCTACAATCTAACCCTTACCCTACAATCTAACCTTTACCCTACAATCTAACCCTTACCTTACAATCTAACCCTTACCCCTACAATCTAACCCTTACCCCGTCATCTAACCCTTACCCTACAATCTAACCCTTACCCCTCACAATCTAACCCTTACCCTACAATCTAACCTTTACCCTACAATCTAACCCTTACCCTACAATCTAACCCTTACCCTACAATCTAACCCTTACCCCTCACAATCTAACCCTTACCCTACAATCTAACCTTTACCCTACAATCTAACCCTTAACCTACAATCTAACCCTTACCCTACAATCTAACCCTTACCCCTCACAATCTAACCCTTACCCTACAATCTAACCCTTACCCTACAATCTAACCCTTACCCTACAATCTAACCCTTACCCTACAATCTAACCCTTACCCTACAATCTAACCCTTATCCTACAATCTAACCTTTACCCTACAATCTAACCCTTACCCTACAATCTAACCCTTACCCTACAATCTAACCCTTACCCCTACAATCTAACCCTTATCCTACAATCAAACCTTTACCCTACAATCTAACCCTGATCCTACAATCTAACCCTTATCCTACAATCTACCCCTTATCCTACAATCTAACCTTTACCCTACAATCTAACCCTTACCCTACAATCTAACCCTTATCCTACAATCTAACCCTTACCCCTACATTCTAACCCTTATCCTACAATCTAACCCTTACCCTACAATCTAACCCTTACCCTACAATCTAACCCTTACCCTACAATCTAACCCTTAACCTACAATCTAACCCTTACCCTACAATCTAACCCTTATCCCATAATCTAACCCTTACCCTACAATCTAACCCTTATCCCATAATCTAACCCTTACCCTACAATCTAACCCTTAACCTACAATCTAACCCTTATCCCATAATCTAACCCTTACACTACAATCTAACCCTTACCCTACAATCTAACCCTTATCCCATAATCTAACCCTTACCTTACAATCTAACCCTTACCCTACAATCTAACCCTTATCCCATAATCTAACCCTTACCCTACAATCTAACCCTTATCCCATAATCTAACCCTTACCCTACAATCTAACCCTTACCCCAACAATCTAACCCTTACCCTACAATCTAACCCTTACCCCTACAATCTAACCCTTCTCCCATAATCTAACCCTTACCCTACAATCTAACCCTTACCCTACAATCTAACCCTTACCCTACAATCTAACCCTTATCCCTACAATCTAACCCTTATCCCATAATCTAACCCTTACCCTACAATCTAACCCTTACCCTACAATCTAACCCTTACCCTACAATCTAACCCTTACCCTACAATCTAACCCTTACCCCATCATCTAACCCTTATCCTACAATCTAACCCTTACCCTACAATCTAACCCTTACCCCATCATCTAACCCTTATCCTACAATCTAACCTTTACCCTACAATCTAACCCTTATCCCTACAATCTAACCCTTATCCTACAATCTAACCCTTACCCTACAATCTAACCCTTACCCCTACAATCTAACCCTTACCCCTACAATCTAACCCTTACCCCATCATCTAACCCTTATCCTACAATCTAACCTTTACCCTACAATCTAACCCTTATCCTACAATCTAACCCTTACCCGACAATCTAACCCTTACCTGACAATCTAACCCTTATCCCATCATCTAACCCTTACCCTACAATCTACCCCTTATCCTACAATCTAACCCTTACCCCATCATCTAACCCTTACCTTACAATCTAACCCTTACCCCATCATCTAACCCTTACCTTACAATCTAACCCTTACCCTACGATCTAACCCTTACCCTACGATCTAACCCTTACCCTACAATCTAACCCTTACCCCGTCATCTAACCCTTACCTTACAATCTAACCTTTACCCTACAATCTAACCCTTACCCCGTCATCTAACCCTTATCCTACAATCTAACCTTTACCCTACGATCTAACCCTTACCTTACAATCTAACCCTTACCCTACAATCTAACCCTTACCCTACAATCTAACCCTTACCTTACAATCTAACCCTTACCCTACAATCTAACCCTTACCCTACAATCTAACCCTTACCCTACAATCTAACCCTTACCCTACAATCTAACCCTTATCCTACAATCTAACCCTTACCCTACAATCTAACCCTTACCCTACAATCTAACCCTTACCCTACAATCTAACCCTTACCCTACAATCTAACCCTTACCCAATCTAACCCTTATCCTACAATCTAACCCTTATCCTACAATCTAACCCTTACCCTACAATCTAACCTTACTCTACAATCTAACCCTTACCCTACAATCTAACCCTTACCCTACAATCTAACCCTTACCCTACAATCTAACCTTTACCCTACAATCTAACCCTTACCCTACAATCTAACCCTTACCCCTACAATCTAACCCTTACCCCGTCATCTAACCCTTACCCTACAATCTAACCCTTACCCCTCACAATCTAACCCTTACCCTACAATCTAACCTTTACCCTACAATCTAACCCTTACCCTACAATCTAACCCTTACCCTACAATCTAACCCTTACCCCTCACAATCTAACCCTTACCCTACAATCTAACCTTACCCTACAATCTAACCCTTACCCTACAATCTAACCCTTACCCTACAATCTAACCCTTACCCCCTCACAATCTAACCCTTACCCTACAATCTAACCCTTACCCTACAATCTAACCCTTACCCTACAATCTAACCCTACCCTACAATCTAACCCTTACCCTACAATCTAACCCTTACCCTACAATCTAACCCTTACCCTACAATCTAACCATTACCCTACAATCTAACCCTTACCCAATCTAACCCTTACCCCGTCATCCCTGGCCCCTCATCTTGTTCCCTATACCCCCCAATCTGGTCTCTTAATCATTGCCCTCTGAACCTTGATAATGATTAGGACCATCAAGCCCCTGAGAGGGAGCATTTTGGGACCTATGTCACATTCCCCTTCTGTGTCAGCTCTGCTCTGTGGTGTCAGCCCTGAGCGCTCAGCCTTAAGCCCTATGCTCCTGGGGGACGACAGGGGTCTCTACTCTTGTCTGGTCTGTGGTCTGAGCCCTCAGCCCCCAGCCAGGAGGCAGTGGACATCAAGTCCCAGAGAGGGAGCACCTTGTCATTTAAGTCACAGCCTCTGGTCTCCTATCCCCAGCCAGGAGGCAGTGGACCTCGGTGACGACAGGGTCTCTGCTCTTGTCTCTGCCTGGTCTTTGGCCCCAGCCCCCAGCTCTCAGCCCCCAGCCAAGAGGCAGGCGACCTCAGGGACGACAGGGTCTCTGCCTGGTCTGTGGTCCCAGCCCCCAGCTCTCAGCCCCCAGCCTGTAGGCTGCAGACATACAGGCCTCAGGGAGGACAGAGGGCCCTGTGATGCATCTCTGCTGTCAGACCAAGCGACACAGGTGACATGGTGGTCCCCAAGGCAGTCACTTCTCACTGTTTATGTATGGTTCTCTGTAATGGTGACAGGGTGACACACACATACACACACACTCACACACACACTCTCTCTCACACACACACACACACACACACACACACACACACACACAGAAAGAAACAGCAGAAACCGATGGTCACCTCTCAGTGCTCTGATTCCCCCGGCCACGACACCGTGACCCAGACATGATATATCTCCCAGGGTGTCACTGTGACTGGACCCTGAAGGTCAACTTCAGACCCGCTGTTCAATATGGATGTACCACATGATGCGTGTGACGCATGTTCAAATGTTCCACAGTGGGACTAAACGTCCCTCAAACAGGTTGAAATAAGGAGGAGGAATTTATGAAAGTTAACATTTTCTTTTGCATTTATCTGGGTGAGATACACAGGCTTATAAACACCCTTTTTTCGTTAGTAGTATTAGGAGACAGTCAGTCTTAATTGTATATTTATTTCTAAGTAAGCAACAATGTCCTAGAATTGAGTAATATATCTTGTGTTTATACTCTGAGAACCTGATCTAATCTCTGTGTGTGTATGACAACACCTCCAACCCTATCTCAGGTGTCTCGGTGTAGCCCTGTAAAAAAAAAACCTACAACCTTGAAAACGGACAGATGTTCAAACTAACTCAGCTCAACTTCAGGAATCAGAGTTTGACACTAAACAATGATCTGTTGTCACTGGGCTGCAGGGTAAAGTGTTGACACTGGGGAATCATTAATGGTGCTCTGCTGCCTGGCGGCTGCTCCCTGGATAAGATAAGGCTCATCGGGAACACCTGGTTAAACATGCGTATGAATCAATACATTTCATATATGACATGCTGAATGGTGAATGTAGGCGACCATCTGTCCCTTTGCAATGAATAACACAATGTTGTAAATGATTAAGAGTAATGGTTTTAATGAAAATGTAACTGTTTTTTTGTTTTTTTAAACAAAATATAAGAATGTTTTCTATACTGTCTGAGGTGAATCCTAACTTAACATCCGTGGGTAAAGGCCTAAAATATATAAACAATTGTTTTGTATCCCAAATACATCAATACAATGCATGAATTTTGCATATGTTAAGTCTGTATATGCTTTAGGATAGGACTTGTCATTTTTCCAATCAATGCTCATCCTGACAAAGGTCTCTGTATGTGTGGAGACTTGCACAAAATGAGCAGTGGCATTCCGTGCAATATAACCATCTGGTGATATATCATCAAGCGTGTATCTGGCCAATCACATGGCTACACATTCCATGCATATGTCATCAATACGGGAAGTGACGTCGCTGATTAGCTACACATGCTGAGCTTAACTTTTCTCAGTGTATTGTACAAATTCAAAGCAGGTGAAGAGTATATTATTGAATCCGGTCTACACTGGTCAGGATTAATAAAACAATTAAAGATTAATAAAAAAAATTAAATAAAATAAAAGATTAATGGTCAAGATTTTCTTTTTTTAAGTAGGCTAATTAATAAAATAATTGACTATGAAATCATAAATATGAATAATAAAAGTGACGAATAAGTCAATGTTCATATACTGTCATTGCTTTGACTACATGTTCATGTTGCTAAAGACATTGGAAACGTTGAGGTTTATTGTTGGAAGAACTGACAGTTTCCAGAACAGAGAATCCGAGCAGCTCGAGGCGCCGAACACCTGTTGCGATTAGACTGGCACGCGACCCATTCTAAGCACTCGCGTGGCAGCTGCGCAAACGTTAAACAAAAGTTGTAAAAGAAAGTTTGAATTGCATTGAAGATTTCTATTCAAATACACACGCACGGACGCGAGCATTGACGCTCTCTCTCTCTCTTTCTCTTTCTATCACATACGCTCTCACACACACGCACACACGTTAAAATGAGAGGCTTTTATCCACGACACTACAGTCCACCCCCCCACCCCCCCAACGTGTGCTCAATGAGGCACCATAAAAAAAAGTGCAATCAACATACAAAAATATGCTCTTAAAACTGGTAAACTATTGAAACAGGATCTCTGCTTTTCAAGAGAAATACAAAAAGTCGTAACAGTCTTTTATTTCCCTCTGATGGTGAATGGAACAATGCTGCCACAAGCCATCTGGTCAAGGAGTGGATAAAACACCCGACACCCCCTCAGCCAGGTGCAGGGCTGTAGCCCTGGTCCGACCTCGTCTGCACTGTCTCCATCTATTACTGTTATTATGTTGTATTAAGAGCAGAGAATAGGCTTAGGTTTCGTGGTTTGGGGGCCGGGTTAACCCATAGAAACAACATCTATAGAACAGTGTGGATTGCGAGTGTATAGGCTGCCACCCATGAGTTCACCAGACAAATTGCCAGGGTTCGAGGTTTCAAGCGCTTTTCTAAATTCTATCGGTTCTATTTCTATGGGTAAGCGTCGAGCTCTTTGGTTTATGAGTTGCCACTCCATTTATATTCCAGTCATGCTCAATGAACCCACAAAACTGGAGCGCAATTACAGCTGCTTTAACTCGCTTTACTTGGATGCGGACAGATATCAGACCATATTAAGCACAATTGTGCTCAGTGACATGCGAATATCTACGTCTAATGTTGCTACTGGGTTGAACTATTAGAATCGCTTTTTGTTTCTTCATCTGTAACGCCTCATTCACTTGATTGGCTGTAGCGGTACGTGTGTACTAGGCCTGCCTGTAATGAACAGCACAGCATGCTAAGGTTCATAGCCCACCTGTAATAAATATACCTTGAATGAATTTCACTTTATTGGCCTTTGGCAAAGTCGGAATGGTGATCAGAATTACAAAACACTCTCAGTAGTTACTGACTGTGCAGCAAAACAATGTTCGTCCGACTGGCTGAGTGTCTGACTGAGTAACATGATGTAATTCATCTCTCCCACATATGTAAAGTCTGGGAGCGGAGCTGTGTCTGAATCCTTTCATAGGAGCTAACTCTGTCATTTAGCTCCACGCTGCCATCTAGTGACACACACAAAACGCATCGCTGTTCCTCAGAAGTGGACTTGGCTGTTGTGTGTTATTCGCCGTCTGCTTAATACCTGTGTAATATCCAAAACATTGTCAACAAAGGCTACTGGGGGGGATGTTTTAAGTCATTATAATATCTCTCTATTCTAGGAGTAAATGTGAGAACTCAGAATATTGTGTGTTCATGAAATGTTGTGTTTTGTTCCACTCAATGTTCGTGCGCTAAAGCGCTCATGCCATGCGTAAATGCGCTTTCTCCAGTGTGTCTTATCACCACTCTCTCCGGTCTACCTTGGCCATTTCTATCTACAAAATAAAGTGTACTGTGTAGTCTCAGCTTGTACCTCCACTGCCTCTACCTCTCTTCTTTCTCCTCTCTCCTTTCTCCTCTCTCCTCTCTCCTTTCTCCTCTCTCCTTTCTCCTCTCTCCTTTCTCCTCTCTCCTCTCTCCTCTCTCCTTTCTCCTCTCTCCTTTCTCACAGCAGTGAGCGCGGGGCGTGCGTAATGTGACAAAGGAACGCCCGTGTCGTCCACGGCTCCACCCTCTCTCGGAGTCAGCCTGGTGAAAGTGGAGCCTGCTGAAGAATCTCTTCTCACCAGTACAACAACTAAACTGAGGGAGTCCACATGCATGTGTCTAGACATTTCCGTGTTTGCGAGCCGAGCTTGCACTGAATGCACTCGCGCTGGAAATAAAATGAGACTCACTGAACTGTTGAGTGACATTATGCCATGTTTGTTATTGTTATGAACCCGACGAACCTGTAGGGGCTATACAAAATATAACTATATAATTAAATACAAATGACTATTATAAACATCATATTACACCTCTGTATTATAGTATGGGTAAACCAGGATATGTTATTATACATTTGTATAATTAATCATATATAAATAAATGCTAGAAACTATTTATATATTCTCTCAAACATTAGCCCGATATCATAATAGATCATTATAGTCCAAACAGGGTTAACAAGTTGTTCCACGCTTCCCTTTATGCAACAGTAGACCTATACTACCCTGAATGATATGATACATTAGACTGGTCTCCATACACACAGCCTTAATGATATAGGTATGGCTGGTTGGTGTAGAAAAAGTCCAAAACATAAGTATGTCTCTTTAAAGCGAAGTTTGTCGTGTAAACTGGAATGAGGTCAGACATAAAGCTCCTCACTGCACGCGCTGATTATTATTAGATTCCTTTTTTTTTGGACCAATGAGGAGAAAGTGGGCGTGGTGTTGGCACTAGACAGGGTAGAGACAGCCTCGGATTGGCTGAACTGGATCGCCGTTATATCTGTGGAAAAGGATAAAGCTGAACGGGGAGAAATTAGAGGCTGCTGAAAGTTACCGAGTACGCAGAAGAAAGGTGGATCCTAGTTCTAGTGAAACAAGCTTCTTCCCGCATGGTGCTCGGAAGGAAAAGCTATGCAGAAAAAGACTTACCTTACTTTAGAAACTTTGAACATTTTCAGTGTCAGTGCGCTCACACAGCCACTCAGTTTGCTTTCCGCTGCTGACACGGCACATGTTTAAGTCCTACACGACTGCTAGGGTTGAATAGCTTAGGCTACATAAAGCATTGTCGGAGGGAAGAGTGGAAACGGGGGACACTTTTACACCGTTTGTTCTGTATCATATTACAGAGACTCGAAAAACAACTTTTAACAAATCCAGCATTTTTAACGGCTACCAACGGATTCCTGTTGTTCCGGTTCGGCACATCTCAGGACTGACTTCTATTCACACAGCCAGCTAGAATTGTACAATTAAATTAAGAAATAAAGCTACTGTGTGGAACTGAACTGGAGAGCAAGCAGGCGCACTCTCATTGACATTAATAATCATGGTACAGAAGACAAGTAATGTGGAGAGCTCCGAGGCTGTGTTCGCGGGAGAGTCGTCGGATTCTGGAGCTATGGACCTGGACATGGCTTCCTCCCCGAGCCCCGGCTCCACGGCTTCTTCCGCGGGGGACGGCAAACTGAACCCCGCCTGGTGCAAAACACCCACCGGTCACATCAAGAGGCCGATGAACGCTTTCATGGTGTGGTCACAGATTGAAAGACGTAAAATTATGGAGCAGTCGCCGGACATGCACAACGCGGAAATATCCAAGAGACTGGGCAAGCGCTGGAAGCTGCTGAAAGACTGCGACAAGATCCCCTTCATACGAGAGGCGGAGCGGCTCAGACTCAAGCACATGGCGGACTACCCAGACTACAAGTACCGGCCCAGAAAGAAGGTCAAGTCCAGCAGCTCCAAACCGGGCGAGAAGGAGGGGAAAATCAGCGGTAGCAACTGTAACACCAGCATGAAACCATCTTCTAAAAAGAGTAGCTCAAAATCATCCAGCAAACCTCATAAAATAGTTTTTGGGAACAGCACCAAAACACCATCATTCCCAGAACAAGTAATCGGCACAGATCACCATTCTCTTTACAAATCCAAGTCTGTTTCTGCTGCCAAACAAATACCTGACAAGAAGAAGCGTATGTTCGGGGGCAGCAGCCTGAGCCACAGTGTGAGCCCGTCTTCAGCAGCGGTGCCCGCCAGTCCCACGCTCAGCAGCTCGGCGGATTCCAGCGAACTACTCAGCCTGTACGAGGACGCCACAGCCAGCAGCAGGGAGGGCGGCGAGTCTCCCTCCAGCGCCTCGGAAGACTACACTAGCATGCGGGCGTCCTCCCCTACTCCCTCCGCTTCTCACTCCTCGTCCTCCTCACAATCCTCTTCATCAGATGAGGAGTTTGAGGATGATCTACTGGACATTAACCCTAGCCCTGGGTTTGACAGCATGTCGCTGGGAAGCTTTGGGACCTCGGTTTTGGACAGAGACTTGGATTTTAATTTCGAGTCGGGCTCCGGTTCTCACTTTGAGTTTCCCGACTACTGCACCCCAGAGGTGAGCGAGATGATTTCAGGAGACTGGCTAGAGTCGACCATTTCTAATTTGGTGTTCACGTATTGAGCGAGAGAAATAGAGAACGAGAAAACCACAAGCAGGAAATGTTGTCTTACTATTCTGAGCAAAAAAAAAAGGGATTCCGGTAAAGTGATTTTGTGCCATACCGTAACCTACCAAGGGTCCCTCCCGCCGAGAAAGAGACTGCAAGCCCCAAGCGCTGACTGTTGAACAAAGCGAGAGAATAACTTGCTTTTTATTTCAAGGATCAACTGTCGACTGTTATTATGAGACATGGCTACAAGTAAGCTGAAGTGTTGCCTCGACTGGACAGGAAGAGGAAGATATTGTTGCGCCCTGAGGAGGAGTGATCGGGTCCTATTGAAAGAAACACTCGATCAGAACTGGAAAACTGTGATTGATTTGCACGATTATAATGATGGCGGGTTTAGGTCAGCTGTACTTTATTAATCAATGTTAGTTACTTAAAAGGGACATTTTGAGAAACGTTTTATGATCGCCAAGTGAACTTCATAAGACTCACAGAGGTACAGAAATAGGCTGGCTGTCACCGAGACAGATGGATTTATGAACCAGGTGGGTTGTTGACCGAAAAGTCAAACCTTTTTTTTAAAGATAAACGCATGATGTTACCTGTCCTCTCTTTTACTGAGATGTATGTTAGACTGTCGAACAGTTGAAACTAGTGTTAGGGTTATTTAAATGGATAGATGGCGCTATGTTTGATTCCTTTCTACCTAAAAGGAACAACAAAAAATCACCAGCTGTTTTAATTCTTAACTTCAGGATTCAAACGCAACTGAAATCTGTGCTGAACTTTATACACTTCTCTACGATTCAGGACCAAAATGATTTTATGTTTTTCTGATGTATAGAGAAATTCTCACCGATGTTTTTTCATCCTCGAATTTTTTTGTTGTTCATTTTTTCAGAGGACATTTTTATATGATGTATTTATATACTGGCCAAAACATTTTCAACGTAATTATGTTTTCGTTTTCTTGTACTGGTCTTGTTATGATGTTTTCCCTCACCGTCTGTTTCCTTCGCTGAAAGAAGGGCTAGACTTTTCACTTTTGATTTTTTATATTTAAATGTAGACTTTTGACACTTAAAGAGAGGAAACATTTGTTTATTTTGTCAGTGTATTTTTGTACAGATATATATCAAGGGGGGTGTCAATCGGTGTATATCGCTGTTTGGATTTCCTCATTTGAAAGATCCAGGTGGCCGGTTATCTCATGAATCGGCCTTCTGTCCATGTTTACAGTATCAATCTGCAGGCTTCTTAAAGACACAGTACCACATTTCAATACCCCTTGTGAACATGCGCTTCAACACACACAGTATTTTGAGCAGCCACACTTCTGCATTTCGTTTTAGAATCTTGCCTAATAAAGAAAGATTGTAGCTTTAAATTACCAATTTCTTGGCGTTTTTTATATCGACATTCGGGTTTAAAACCACTGGATGGAACAATATAAAATCATATAAAGCATATTCAAATTGCGTATTTGAGTTCCGCAAACAACAATTATGTAGACCTACTGCTTTTCTCATTGTATTTGAATACGTAATATTTTCTACTTGTTCGCTAACTCTAGTTAATTGTTTTAATATCTTATGGCATGGTGAATGAATAGTATTTGTATATCAGATTCAGGTTATAGTGTTGTGTTTAAAAAAAAAAAAAAAAGAAGAAAAATTTGGAAAAACCGTGAAAACATCTTTGTACATTTGACTGTGTATCATAAGCAAAAAGATTGTGTGTTTTATGTGTAGTTAAGCTATACCATGACAGGCACTAGGACTGATCGCTTTCTACTATCTTTACTTACGTTTAAGGTGGTTGTTCAGGATTTTTTTTTTATATATATATATATATACAGTTTTAAATATATGAACTTTATTTTCATCCCATTTCTGTGCAATATGCTGTGTAGAATATTGTTTTTGTCTAATCATTGCCATAACAAAAGTTTTGAAAGGGGGGAAAATCTCATGCCAGCTAATCGTGTCAATTCACTGCCTGTCAGATTGTTGATAATTCTGTACATAATTTTTTTTTCAAGAAGGAAATAAAAATCAGCTGGAACTGAAACATATCCCTCGTCTCTGTCGACTCATTCTGTCTGATCTATAGACGATTCCTTTTAAATCAAAACACAACTTTAATGTATACATTGTTGTTTACAGTATACAAATCATTGTTATACTGTACTCCTCTCTGTTGATGCATTCTTGACTGATGTTTGTACATGTATAGAAATGCTGCTTTTAAAACCATGAAAACAGGGTGTACATTACTGCACACACATAATGTACACGTATACAAAACCTACTAGTGCATTAGAAGTGCTCCTTTAGGTAATGAAAATGGTGTACTGTACACTAGTCAGTGTAGAGCATTAGTGTGAAGGCTACAAGACCTTATTGGTAAGCTGTGCTTGTTTGTGATAGTTTATATGGGGAGTGATAACATGGAAGACCACACTTCACGCATTCTCACAGACATACTGTATAAGAAGTAGAATGACCTTTATATGGTCTATAACATCAGTCCATGTATTAATATTTATTTTCATTTTTATTTAACCTTTATTTAACTAGGCAAGTCAGTTTAGAACAAATGATTATTTACAATATCTACCCTAACTATCGTTACAAATATCTCTCCTTATAATCCTTGGGAGGTGATGTTCTAGTAGTATTACAAGGGTTATGATATTCAGCAGTCAGCATGTATTCACTTCCTAGCTCCATGTCTGTCTCCCAGACAGTGCCTCCCCTCCCCCTTCCCCAGACAGCACAGTGTATTAGCGTATGTGGGGGGATGGGGCCTGGCTGGCTGCATGCTGGTTACATGCAGGATGAGATATCCAAATCAGTACAGCAAACAAGCTGGGCCTGTATTCACATTCAAGAGTCTCAGAGTAGGATCAGTTTGACCTTATAAGAGCACAATGAATAAGATGACATGTACGGGGGTTAACCTGATCCTAGAACAGCACTCCTTCTTCTGAGTGCTGATGAATACAGGCCCAGGCTTGTCTGATGAACACAACAGTCTCTCTCAGTTTCTAACCTGTTATTTACTACTGTATTAATAACGCCGCACTAAACAAGTTGTGTTGAGTTCTAGAACCCTAATTAGAATGTACACTCTAATACATTGCTTCATACCAAGTGGTACGCTAGAATGGATATTGGAATAGTCATTTTAGGACTAAAACCTTGACATAATCCCTCTCCATTCTGTATTCGAAATCCTTCTAAGAACCATACAATTAGCCACTTTATTAGCTAACCTGATAGTGGACGTTAGTGCTGCTATCTTATACCTACCCTGCTGTAGCCCCCCCCCCCCCCCCCTTTCAGCTCAGCTGATTACAGAGAGGGAGGTGAATGAAGGTAGTGGCTCTGTAACAACCCAGCAGGGGGGGGGGGGGGAGGCCAGAGCCTCAGCCACCCCCTCTCCTCTCTTTGGGTGAAGGGGAGGGTGTCAGGCTGGGAGAGAGGAGAGGCTAGACTGCTGGGTTGCCTTCCTGGCTAGTGGGAGTAGGGAAATTACACTGTGGAAATCACTGGATACTGGGGAGTATGGGGGATTTATATAGAAAGGAAATGTATTAAATTGGCTAGTCAGTTAGGGTCTGAGTGGGTGTGTTTACTGTAATCTCTGTACCTTTTATTTATTGATCTAGGCATGTCAGTTAAGAACACATTCTTATTTACAATGACCGCCTACACTGGCCAAACCAGGACGACGCCGGGCCAATTGTGTGCCGCCCAATCACAGACGGTTGTGATACAGCCTGGATTCAAACCAGGGTGTCTGTAGTGATGCTTCTAGCACTGAGATGAAATGCCTTAGACCGCTGCGCCACTCGGGAACCTCACCTGCTCCTTCATCGGTCCAAAGCCAAGGATATACGTTTCAACACCACTCTGGTTGTAAACTGCAGTAAGCTCGTGAGGCTTCCTTTCAGGTAACAAGTGTCACCCAGTAGCCAAGCAATCACTCATATTATGACTGACCTACAATGAAGAAACAGACAGAGCATTGAATTGGGTTTTTTGTTAAGATGATTTGTTGATGTCTGTCAACCTGTCCACCTCACCTTACTCACACCGAAAGTACTGTACTTACGGAAATAGAAAAAAACATCATACTTTGACTTCAATATGTTCAACTGCAAAGAAAAATAATCCACCTCCATATGCCTCTCCAATCTTTCTCTACCAGCCTCTAGATATACCAGCCAGACTGCTTCTATCTCTACCAGCCTCTAGATACACCAGCCAGACTGTTTCTATCTCTACCAGCATCTAGATACACCAGCCAGACTGCTTCTATCTCTACCAGCCTCTAGATACACCAGCCAGACTGCTTCTATCTCTACCAGCATCTAGATACACCAGCCAGACTGCTTCTATCTCTACCAGCCTCTAGATACACCAGCCAGACTGCTTCTATCTCTACCAGCATCTAGATACACCAGCCAGACTGCTTCTATCTCTACCAGCCTCTAGATACACCAGCCAGACTTCTTCTATCTCTACCAGCCTCTAGATACACGAGCCAGACTTCTTCTATCTCTACCAGCCTCTAGATATACCAGCCAGACTGTTTCTATCTCTACCAGCCTCTAGATATACCAGCCAGACTGCTTCTATCTCTACCAGCCTCTAGATACACCAGCCAGACTTCTTCTATCTCTACCAGCATCTAGATATACCAGCCAGACTGCTTCTATCTCTACCAGCCTCTAGATATACCAGCCAGACTGTTTCTATCTCTACCAGCCTCTAGATATACCAGCCAGACTGCTTCTATCTCTACCAGCCTCTAGATATACCAGCCAGACTGCTTCTATCTCTACCAGCCTCTAGATATACCAGCCAGACTGCTTCTATCTCTACCAGCATCTAGATACACCAGCCAGACTGTTTCTACCTCTAGATACACCAGCCAGACTGTTTCTACCTCTAGATACACGAGCCAGACTGTTTCTGTCTCTAGATACACCAGCCAGACTGTTTCTATCTCTACCTCTAGATACACCAGCCAGACTGTTTCTACCTCTAGATACACCAGCCAGGCTGTTTCTATCTCTAGATACACCAGCCAGACTGTTTCTATCTCTACCTCTAGATACACCAGCCAGACTGTTTCTACCTCTAGATACACCAGCCAGACTGTTTCTACCTCTAGATACACGAGCCAGACTGTTTCTGTCTCTAGATACACCAGCCAGACTGTTTCTACCTCTACCTCTAGATACACCTGCCAGACTGTTTCTACCTCTACCTCTAGATACACCAGCCAGACTGTGTTTATCTCTACCTCTAGATACACCAGCCAGACTGTTTCTACCTCTAGATACACCAGCCAGACTGTTTCTACCTCTAGATACACCAGCCAGGCTGTTTCTATCTCTAGATACACCAGCCAGACTGTTTCTATCTCTACCTCTAGATACACCAGCTAGACTGTTTCTACCTCTAGATACACCAGCCAGGCTGTTTCTATCTCTAGATACACCAGCCAGACTGTTTCTATCTCTACCTCTAGATACACCAGCCAGACTGTTTCTATCTCTAGATACACCAGCCAGACTGTTTCTATTTCCACCTCTAGATACACCAGCCAGGCTGTTTCTATATCTAGATACACCAGCCAGACTGTGTCTCTCTCTACCTCTAGATACACCAGCCAGACTGTTTCTACCTCTAGATACACCAGCCAGACTGTTTCTACCTCTAGATACACCAGCCAGACTGTTTCTACCTCTAGATACACCAGCCAGACTGTTTCTATCTCTAGATACACCAGCCAGACTGTTTCTACCTCTAGATACACCAGCCAGACTGTTTCTATCTCTAGATACACCAGCCAGACTATTTCTATCTCTAGATACACCAGCCAGACTGTTTCTATCTCTAGATACACCAGCCAGACTGCTTCTATCTCTACCTCTAGATACACCAGGCAGACTGTTTCTACCTCTAGATTCACCAGCCAGACTGTTTCTACCTCTAGATACACCAGCCAGACTGTTTCTATCTCTAGATACACCAGCCAGACTGTTTCTACCTCTAGATACACCAGCCAGACTGTTTCTACCTCTAGATACACCAGCCAGACTGTTTCTACCTCTAGATTCACCATCCAGACTGTTTCTACCTCTAGATACACCAGCCAGACTGTTTCTATCTCTAGATACACCAGCCAGATTATTTCTATTTCTACCAGTATTGCACTATAAAGGAAATATGGTGCCATTTGGAGTCTGTGGGTTGTACATCCATTTTTTCATTCCCCCTGCTGGCTTCTTGGACTTGTAGTCCAGTCAAGCGGAGAGAAGAACTACAGTGAACTGTCACCATCCCTCCAAATGTGTGTCCCTCCCCCAATGACCATGCTCCACTGGTACCTTACAGCTCTCTGTCTGTATCCCTATGTATCCGTTGCATACCACAGACATTCAATATGTACTTTGGTCCCTTTAAAGAAACAATATGATTCAATGTTCGATGGAATTACTGTCTTGTACTGGAAAAACCTCAACATTATAACTGAACCAAAGCAGATGGAACTTCACAGGTTATGCTGGAAGGCAGTTCAGAACAAAGAACATGTTTTTCAGACTACTGGCTTGTTACACAGCGGGTGATATTTTCAGACTACTGGCTTGTTACACAGCGGGTGATATTTTCAGACTACTGGCTTGTTACACAGCGGGTGATATTTTCAGACTACTGGCTTGTTACACAGCGGGTGATATTTTCAGACTACTGGCTTGTTACACAGCGGGTGATATTTTCAGACTACTGGCTTGTTACACAGCGGGTGATATTTTCAGACTAGTGACTTGTTACACAGCGGGTGATGTTTTTAGACTACTGGCTTGTTACAGAGCGGGTGGTCTTTCTGTGCTTTCAATATTCAAGTTCAGGTTGAATATTTCCTGATGCCTATTTTGCTCTTCTTGGAATACTTGTTTAATTTTCTCAACAGTAAATACAAATTTAATACAACCAATTGAGGGCATAGTGTTGATTTATAATGCAATGCTTTGTGTTTGTTAGAGTGGCAGGCAGCCTAGTGGTTAAGAGTGTTGGGCCAGTAACTGAAAGGTTGCTAGTTGGAATTACTGAGCTGACTAGATGAAAAATCTGTTGCTGTGCCCTTGAGCAAGGCACTTAACCCTAATTACTCCTGTAAGTCACTCTGGATAAGGGTGTCTGCTAAATGTAAACATGTATTTCACACTTTGTATGTTATTTATTCCTAAAAAGTAAGAATGTTGAGGATGAATATGGTGAATATTGGAAGCTCTGCACAGAGACAGGACAATCTGAGGCTTTGTAGATCAATAGTTGTATTATTAAAAAAGTATGTATTTTATAATATAACTATTATATTTTATAAAAGCTTTTAATCTTTGAGGTCTAGAAGTTCCATATTGTTATACATTTTTGTTCCTTCCTCTTATTCATAACAAACATTAATAAAGCTTCATAAACTAACCAACGAAGCCTTATAATCTCTCATAGCTTCTCTATTGTTAGAAAGTTCGCTCCTTTTATTTGAATGGTATAAAGAAAACACGTCCATATTAAAGCTGTTATAAAATGTCAAGTTATATCAGTCATCAGAGTTGTCCCTAATTGATGTGGGAAAGGGACGGCCAGACAAGGACAGACAGTGAGGTCTCTGGACAAAGAGTTACCGAAGTAACGGTCTATATGGAAATATACCGTCTTTGCGTAAAATAGCTGGAAAATAAATCAAATAATTTTTGAATAATATGTTGTTAGTGTTTATCTTATGAATATACTGTACCTATGATATCATTTTCTTTGTTGTTGTTTAGTATTATTTAGAGGGCGGGACTGAAACTGAAATGAACAAGGCGCGGCCAAGAATCCCCTTCACACGTGCAGACAAAGAGCGCCAACAACACAACCCAAATATGCACTTTTAAACTTTTTCAAACGCAATGGACGACTTCCACGAACATTGGAAATGCAACGGTAAGTGGCTTTTAAAGTGAATGTTACGCGATGTGTTGTCTTTGATTAGATATTTTATAGATTTAATTACAATACAAAAAGTTGCTGATAGTTGGTGCGTCAGCTCCAAAGTTGAGAGCACAAAGAGGAGCGTTCCTTTGTCTGATGCAGCGCAGAGACGGGAGAGAGAGACAGCATGGATGCTTTCAAATGTGCTTATATCCTCCCCAAATAACCCCTTTATTATTAACATATAGAAACAATATGAATGGAAGTTTGTAGTTGTTTCGTGGTGTTTATCTGAAAGGGGATGAGTTGAAGGAGACAAAGCTGTCAAAAGTTGGATGGTGAGGGAAGTTGGCAAGAGAATTACGCGTGACGACGAAACTTTCTTTTTAATAATACATGTTTGGATAAAATACACGTTTGAATACAAAATTCCTAGGCCTATTTACATAAATAATTACATTGTGAAGTTCAGAGTGATATGGACACTTTATTTTGTGAAGAATTGAGAACAATACAATCAGGTGCATATATGCTTCTTGATTTGGATAATCAAATAGCTGAAATAAGACCAAATGGAACATTCTACAGTGTTCTATTATGATTCCAGAACGCAACAACGTGTAAAGGCGGATTCAGTCCCGGTAGTTTTGGGAGTGAGCATTGAGCAACAGGTATAAGACACGGCACAGTGAGTCGGTGTAGTAGACTCTTTGTTACGTTCCCTTTGTTCTGTCCCAAACTCCCGAAAAGGAGCGAATACAAGAATGCAAAAAGAAAGTAGAAATAAGCCTATTTGACTTCAGAAAAGGGATAAACTATTGGAAATACTTGATTGCGGTGGTATTTATGTATTTTATAAGTGTAAAAATACATATTTATGGATGCAAATTTATACGAATGTCTCTCTTTTTTTCAGCATCCATAGAATAGAGTAAATATCTATCTATATATATATTTTTTTTTTTCAAAAATGACTTTAAACTTCTAGTCTAAATTAATGTTTTACACCCCAAGTTGCAAAACGAATATTCTAACGATCTTTTTGTGAAACCATGGAAACTTTTGTTGTAATTTGATGGGCATAGAATGCTCAGGTTAAAACATCTTTAACATGTAGCATGTGTTCCTTAATCTACACTCATTATAGAACACTGAATAACCTATTAAAATACATTTGTATTGAACTTGTTAAGGATTATCTAAGTAAATAGGATAGTTTAGTTTGCATACGCCAAAATGTATTTTTTGTTAGCCTTATTGCATTCGCTTCATCGACCACTTTGCTGGAATGTAAAACAAACAAAAATATGTCTGCCAGTGTTTATCTCTAACTTTTCTATCGTTTCAAACTCTATTCTCTTCCCAAACTGAGTAATACAGAGGCCCTCAATAACTTTCATTTTCCTCTGCTATCCTCAGGTGGGTTGAAACTTGTTTTATTTGGAAAGCTTTTTTTTCGGGAGGCCTAAATTGGAAAAAGGACCTTGGAGCCGTACCTTCACAACAGGATTTTAGCTGCAGGTCCTTTGAATAACCATCTACACTGTGGTGGATTTACCCGCGACCCGGACCGGACTCATGGAATCGGAATTGGATTATATCTGCAGGCGCACATCACAACAAAGGCTCTCCAAATTGGATAGGCGTCTCATCGGACCCTCAAGGACAACATGGGTAGGTTAACCCGCTTCCACAGCGGTTTCTTCAGGGAAGACTTGTGGAGTGACGCTTGTTTCCCAGTTTGGTGCACAACATCCCATCCTAAAACTAAGTTGCACTTGCAGTGCGTATTTCAGCGTTGCAGGGCATATTTCAGCGTTGCAGGGCATATTTCAGCGTTGCAGGGCACATTTCAGCGTTGCAGGGCATATTTCAGCGTTGCAGGGGCATAT
>NW_021823401.1:721069-731069 GCF_901001165.1 Salmo trutta | reverse complement strand
AGCACCATCACTACAGGATGTTAGTTCAAGAGGGACAGAGCAGAGCCCCATAACTACAGGATGTTAGTTCAAGAGGGACGGAGCAACATAACTACAGGATGTTAGTTCAAGAGGGACAGAGCACAACTACAGGATGTTAGTTCTAGAGGGACAGAGCAGAGCACCATAACTACAGGATGTTAGTTCAAGAGGGACAGAGCAGAGCACCATAACTACAGGATGTTAGTTCAAGAGAAACAGAGCAGAGCACCATAACTACAGGATGTTAGTTCAAGAGGGACAGAGCCCCATAACTACAGGATGTTAGTTCAAGAGGACAGAACAGAGCAACATAACTACAGGATGTTCGTTCAAGAGGGACAGAGCACCATAACTACAGGATGTTAGTTCAAGAGGGACAGAGCAGAGCACCATAACTACAGGATGTTAGTACAAGAGGAACAGAGCAGAGCAACATAACTACAGGATGTTAGTTCAAGAGGAACAGAGCAGAGCACCATAACTACAGGATGTTAGTTCAAGAGGGACAGAGCAGAGCACCATAACTACAGGATGTTAGTACAAGAGGAACAGAGCAGAGCAACATAACTACAGGATGTTAGTTCAAGAGGAACAGAGCAACATAACTACAGGATGTTAGTTCAAGAGGGACAGAGCAGAGCAACATAACTACAGGATGTTAGTTCAAGAGGAACAGAGCAACATAACTACAGGATGTTAGTTCAAGAGGAACAGAGCATCATAACTACAGGATGTTAGTTCAAGAGGGACGGAGCAGAGCACCATAACTACAGGATGTTAGTTCAAGAGGGATAGAGCAGAGCAACATAACTACAGGATGTTAGTTCAAGAGGGACGGAGCAGAGCACCATAACTACAGGATGTTAGTTCAAGAGGGATAGAGCAGAGCACCATAACTACAGGATGTTAGTTCAAGAGGGACGGAGCAGAGCACCATAACTACAGGATGTTAGTTCAAGAGGGACAGAGCAGAGCAACATAACTACAGGATGTTAGTTCAAGAGGGACGGAGCAGAGCGCCAATATATTACCGGCTAATTATATGATATAATTATATAATTATCTGATACACTCAGGCTGAACACAGTTCCAGGCTGTATTAACTTATAAACCCAGTGAGTTTGTCTGTTTAGTCTCTGTTTGTCCACTCAGGTTGAACACAGTTCCAGAGTCCTGCTGTCCCTGTGTGTGTGTGTGTGTGTGTGTCTATTCTGTAATGCGTTGTGTGTGTGTGTGTGTGTGTGTGTGTGTGTCTATTCTGTAATGCGTTTTGTGTGTGTGTGTGTTTATTCTGTATGCATTTTGTGTGTGTGTGTGTGTGTCTATTCTGTAATGCGTTAGTCCTGTCAGAAACTTCAGACAGTACCCGCATTCACAGCACTTCATCTCCTTCTCACAGGACAGGGGCCTCAGACAGTGTGTAATCTTCATCTCTTCACAGGACAGGGGCCTCAGACAGTGTGTAATCTTCATCTCCTCACAGGTCAGGGGCCTCAGACAGTGTGTATGTGTCCTTCCATCTCCTCACAGGACAGGGGCCTCAGAAAGAGAGCATGGCATGCAAAGATTGATACTGTCACAGAGGAATGTACACACAGACAGACAGGGTAGACAGAGTAGACATGCAGGCCTGGGAGACTGTCTGGCACTTACAGTATGGAGCCTGCCAGGAGGGAGGGAGAGGGGAGGAAGGAGGGAATGAAGGAGGGAGGGAGGAAGGGAGGGGAGGGAAAGAGAGAGAGAAAGAGAGAGAGGCAGGGAAGGAGGGAGGAAGGGACTGGGGGATAGACAGAAACACATCCAGCCGGCTTCCTCTCCTTTCAGTTCACCAACAATTCAGCCCTCCCTCCCTCCCTCCCTCCCTCCCTCCCTCCCTCCCTCCCTCCCTCCCTCCCTCCCTCCCTCCCTCCCTCCCTCCCTGTCTGTCTGTCTGCCTCCCTCCCTCCCTCCCTCCCTCCCTCCCTCCCTCCCTCCCTCCCTGTCTGCCTCCCTCCCTCCCTCCCTCCCTCCCTCCCTCCCTCCCTCCCTCCCTGTCTGCCTCCCCCCCCTCCCTCCCTCCCTCCCTCCCTCCCTCCCTCCCTCCCTGTCTGCCTCCCTCCCTCCCTCCCTCCCTCCCTCCCTGTCTGCCTCCCTCCCTCCCTCCCTCCCTTCCTCCCTCCCTCCCTCCCTCCCTCCCTCCCTCCCTCCCTCCCTCCCTCCCTCCCTCCCTCCCTCCCTCCCTCCCTGCCTCCCTCCCTCCCTCCCTCCCTCCCTCCTTCCCTCCTCCCTCCCTCCCTCCCTCCCTCCCTCCCTCCCTCCCTCCCTCCCTCCCTCCCTCCCTCCCTCCCTCCCTCCCTGTCTGCCTCCCTCCCTCCCTCCCTCCCTCCCTCCCTCCCTCCCTCCCTCCCTCCCTCCCTGTCTGCCTCCCTCCCTCCCTCCCTCCCCCCCCTCCCTCCCTCCCTCCCTCCCTCCCCCCCCTCCCTCCCTGTCTCCCCCCTCCCTCCCTCCCTCCCTCCCTCCCTCCCCCCCCCCCTCCCTCCCTCCCTCCCTCCCTCCCTGTCTGCCTGGCTGTCTCATCGTTTCACAGCCTAAATAGAACTGGTCATGAGGAATAAAAGCTCTTCTCTTTTAATGCAAAGTGTTTTCTTTTGGAACTTGGACACAGTCTCTCCCCAGGAATGTAGCATTAGGAATTCCTTTCAGACGATTTTCAAGTTCATTCTCGTAAGGGGTCATTGTTAGATTCATAAGGGGCCTGACTCATTGTTAGACTCATAAAGGGTCTGACTCATTGTTAGACTCATAAGGGGTCTGACTCATTGTTAGACTCATAAGGGGTCTGACTCATTGTTAGACTCATAAGGGGTCTGACTCATTGTTAGACTCATAAGGGGTCTGACTCATTGTTAGACTCATAAGGGGTCTGACTCATTGTTAGACTCATAAGGGGTCTGACTCATTGTTAGACTCATAAGGGGTCTGACTCATTGTTAGACTCATAAGGGGTCTGACTCATTGTTAGACTCATAAGGGGTCTGACTCATTGTTAGACTCATAAGGGGTCATTTTTCGATTCATAAGGGCTCATTGTTAGACTCATAAAGGGTCTGACTCATTGTTAGACTCATAAGGGGTCATTGTTAGACTCATAAGGGGTCAGACTCATTGTTAGACTCATAAAGGGTCTGACTCATTGTTAGACTCATAAGGGGTCATTGTTAGACTCATAAGGGGTCTGACTCCTTGTTAGATGGAGAGAGTTTCTCATTTGATCCACATATCTCTTTCAAGTTTGTTTAGTTTTTTTCCCGCCTGATAATCTCACTGGAAGAAAATATATGTTTTACTGTAAAAGGTAATCAAATCCCAAATTCTCCAGGATACAGTTAAAAAAAAATCTATTTATTTTATTGAGGAACAGTACTGTTAAGGAATATGCTTCGTAGCCCTTTCCTGCAGTCAAATGACCTAGTAGCCTCATGGTGGAATGGTATTCATATTTCCCATCATTTCATAATTAATAAACATTATTTTAAAAACCCGCCAAAAATCCAGTGTTTGTATGTCAGACAGTTTTGTTATATTTCAGTCTTCTGTGATGTATATAAAGTGTAATATTGGGATGCAAACTCTAAATGTAATACATTACAACTCTATATCTGTCATGGTACAGGTGTCTTCTTATTGTTAAGTCCATAACCATGTGTGTGAGGTGAATACTTTTCTTTCAAATCAGATTTGTTTTAGACTACCAAGAACCACTCTGTGTGACCCTGATTTAACCCCCTGCAGTAAATGAATGGATTAAGGAATGCTGCTGTCCAACTGTGTTCCCTCTAACAGGCCTTATTCCTAAACATGTCTGTTTGGACAGTTGGACAGCAGACAGACTAGCGTGATGTTTACTTACAGTGTTGTAGGCCCACGGTGATGACGACGAGGACAACAATGATGATGATGATGATGATATTTACACATTTTCAGTCCAGGATTTCAAGACAAAAACAGTTGTAGGCCATAAGTTCAAAAGATTTTAAGTTGACAAAAAAAGACAGGACAAAAATTACCCAAAGCACCCTAGTTACTGTAGAAAGCTGGGATACAAGGGCAAAACGGCCCAACACTGCCAAGCTGCAGACAGACTGTAGCAACCTGGGATACAAGGGCAGAACGGCCCAACACTGCCAAGCTGCAGACAGACTGTAGCAACCTGGGATACAAGGGCAGAACGGCCCAACACTGCCAAGCTGCAGAGAGACTGTAGCAACCTGGGATACAAGGGCAGAACGGCCCAACGCTGCCAAGCTGCAGAGAGACTGTAATCCCTGGGATACAAGGGCAGAACGGCCCAACGCTGCCAAGCTGCAGAAAGACTGTAGCAACCTGGGATACAAGGGCAGAACGGCCCAACGCTGCCAAGCTGCAGAGAGACTGTAGCAACCTGGGATACAAGGGCAGAACGGCCCAACACTGCCAAGCTGCAGAGAGACTGTAGCAACCTGGGATACAAGGGCAGAACGGCCCAACACTGCCAAGCTGCAGAGAGACTAGCAACCTGGGATACAAGGGCAGAACGGCCCAACACTGCCAAGCTGCAGAGAGACTAGCAACCTGGGATACAAGGGCAGAACGGCCCAACACTGCCAAGCTGCAGAGAGACTGTAGCAACCTGGGATACAAGGACAGAACGGCCCAACACTGCCAAGCTGCAGAGAGACTGTAGCAACCTGGGATACAAGGGCAGAACGGCCCAACACTGTCAAGCTGCAGAGAGACTGTAATCCCTGAGAGCTAAAGCAACAGAGCACATGGTCTATACACGACCAGACAACCCCATTATTTGTTATATTTTATTTAACCATTATTTAGACAAGGAGTCAATGCTGAGACCAAGGTCTCTTTATTTAGACAGGGAGTCAATGCTGAGACCAAGGTCTCTTTATTTAGACAGGGAGTCAATGCTGAGACCAATGTGTCTTTTCCAGAGGGACCCTGTAAAGCACCACAATACACATTAAAAAAAAAACACATTAAACTACACATTCATATCCACAATACAATACATGTTATTATACACAACAATACAGGAAAAGCAGGGATGTGATCTACGTGACTTCAAAGAGGTCCAGCCAACCTTTTGGTAAAGAATACAGTGGTGAGTAATTAAACTGTGTCCTGTGATAAAACATAAGGTGCTATGAAGAATGGCATCCAAGGGAATAAGAATAGAGGCAGCTACACTTTGATAAATAGAATCACCATAATCAATAACAGGTAGAAAGATTGATAAATAGAATCACCATAATCAATAACAGGTAGAAAGATTGATAAATATAATCACCATAATCAATAACAGGTAGAAAGATTGATAAATAGAATCACCATAATCAATAACAGGTAGAAAGATTGATAAATAGAATCACCATAATCAATAACAGGTAGAAAGATTGATAAATAGAATCACCATAATCAATAACAGGTAGAAAGATTGATAAATAGAATCACCATAATCAATAACAGGTAGAAAGATTGATAAATATAATCACCATAATCAATAACAGGTAGAAAGATTGATAAATAGAATCACCATAATCAATAACAGGTAGAAAGATTGATAAATAGAATCACCATAATCAATAACAGGTAGAAAGATTGATAAATAGAATCACCATAATCAATAACAGGTAGAAAGATTGATAAATAGAATCACCATAATCAATAACAGGTAGAAAGATTGATAAATAGAATCATCATAATCAATAACAGGTAGAAAGATTGATAAATATAATCACCATAATCAATAACAGGTAGAAAGATTGATAAATAGAATCACCATAATCAATAACAGGTAGAAAGATTGATAAATAGAATCACCATAATCAATAACAGGTAGAAAGATTGATAAATAGAATCACCATAATCAATAACAGGTAGAAAGATTGATAAATATAATCACCATAATCAATAACAGGTAGAAAGATTGATAAATAGAATCACCATAATCAATAACAGGTAGAAAGATTGATAAATATAATCACCATAATCAATAACAGGTAGAAAGATTGATAAATAGAATCATCATAATCAATAACAGGTAGAAAGATTGATAAATAGAATTATCATAATCAATAACAGGTAGAAAGATTGATAAATAGAATTATCATAATCAATAACAGGTAGAAAGATTGATAAATATAATCACCATAATCAATAACAGGTAGAAAGATTGATAAATAGAATTATCATAATCAATAACAGGTAGAAAGATTGATAAATATAATCACCATAATCAATAACAGGTAGAAAGATTGATAAATATAATCACCAAAATCAATAACATTTAGAAAGATTGACTGGACAATCTACTTCCTGTTGACTAGAGAGACAAGATCTGTTTCTCAAAAAAAAGAGCCCACTTTAAATCTTAGTTTCTTAACAATCTCAGTCGTATATTTTTTAAATGATAAATCCTTGTCAATCCAAATACCAAGGTTTTTTGTATGCAGCAACTCGTTCGATTATAGAACCATCCGATGAGTAAAGAAGTAATCCATCTGAGACAATCTTAGGAAAAACTTAAAAACAACATTATATTTAGTTTTGACCGTATTAAGTAGGAGTTTTGTAAAAACTTCAAAATGTGACTGTAGCCTTGCCTCAAACAGGTCAGCAGTCAGGGTAGTTACATACGTAATAGTATCATCCCAAGATTAAATACAATTTATGTTTAAAATGGTTTAAATAACCTGAAACAGGAAATGGTCCCATAGGACAGGAAGTTCTCAAAGTAGGGTTCGAGGTACTGTAGGGGGTCAGTTGACAGACCCCCCCCCCCCCCAAAACTAAAACTAAATTACTTCATTTTTTAAAATGAATGTTACTAATAAGATTAAACGACTTTTGGCCAAGGGATCTGTGGAATAAGTTTAAAGTGTGTAAAACAATACAATGTTTATTTTTTATGTTATTTTTTGAACATAAATGCACTGTAATTGAAGCTTTAAAACTTTAATGTTTTCTCTCGGCCTCCTGGAAAAATGTGTAGAATTACAGGATATTATCTTTAAAGCTGCAACAACAAAACATCTCTCTGCCCCATGACAAAAAGTGTAGAACTGCAGGAAATGAACTTGAAAACTGTAAAAATGTATCTCCGGTGCCAAGAGATGGGCCTTTAAAATGTTCCTTTGCAGGGCCCGAGACGTGGTTTGTTCGGCCATGCACTGCCGAAGCCATAGTGGTATGCTATTTTTTTTTTATCTCACTCGAGAGACTATGATGGGGTCTCTGGTGAATTTGCTATCACAACAGGGGTCCCTGGTGAATTTGCTATCACAACAGGGGTCCCCGGCCCTGAAAAGCTTGAGAAGCCCTGCCGTAGGACACACCAAAGACAGGTTGATCCACACATGAAACAAACAAATGAAACAATATGCAATAAACATTTATTTTCCATCAACAAATACAATGGAAATTGGAAATAGTATAATGCATTTTAATTATCACAAAATATAATATTATGTTATTGACATTTCAAAATGGATTATCCCAAATATCACCCAACATCACAAGACTCAAGCCGTTGACTAGAACAATTTGTTTATTTTATTTTTTACAAACGAACCAGTGTTTTTTTTTAGGCAAAAGTAACAATGTAATGACTTGGTCTAAGCACTAAGGTCAGGAATCATACAAGCTCTCATCTTCACATTGCTAAATTGGCAACTTTAATCACACGCTACAGCACTAGAGACAAACACTGTAGGGAATGCATGTAGCCTTCTGCTTCCTGCTTCACTGTAGAAACAGCTGGGTTAGGAATGTCCAACGTTGCCATTCAATTGGCATGGTTTGACTATGGTATTATTGGGAGACCATGCTGTAAACTTTCAATTTAATATTTTGCCAAGCAATACGTTTGAATGAAAGTATAGCATACTTCATACTAGAATGTCCATGAAACAATGATTTCATTTCTAAACACCAATTCAGCCCTTCACCTTACATCATTACTACAGACTTAATATTTAGTCATATTTAAAGCATCAAACATACATACAACATAATCGTATACCTACTGTTAGGCTACTCTAAATTAACAATGGTATAAACACATATTCAACAGAATCGTATGCCTACTGTTAGGCTACTCTAAATTTGTACCAGTAGCTGATGGTTTGTATCAGTAGCTGATGGTCTGTATCAGTAGCTGATGGTCTGTATCAGTAGCTGATGGTCTGTACCAGTAGCTGATGGTTTGTATCAGTAGCTGATGGTCTGTATCAGTAGCTGATGATCTGTATCAGTAGCTGATGGTCTGTATCAGTAGCTGATGGTCTGTATCAGTAGCTGATGGTCTGTATCAGTAGATGTTGGTCTGTATCAGTAGCTGATGGTCTGTATCAGTAGCTGATGGTCTGTATCAGTAGCTGATGGTCTGTATCAGTAGCTGATGGTCTGTATCAGTAGCAGATGGTCTGTATCAGTAGCTGATGGTCTGTATCAGTAGCTGTTGGTCTGTATCAGTAGCTGATGGTCTGTATCAGTAGCTGATGGTCTGTATCAGTAGCTGATGGTCTGTATCAGTAGCTGATGGTCTGTATCAGTAGCCGATGGTCTGTATCAGTAGCCGATGGTCTGTATCAGTAGCCGATGGTCTGTATCAGTAGCCGATGGTTTGTATCAGTAGCCGATGGTTTGTATCAGTAGCTGATGGTCTGTATCAGTAGCTGATGGTCTGTATCAGTAGCTGATGGTTTGTATCAGTAGCTGATGGTCTGAATCAGTAGCAGATTTATTCAGGGGAAGTGGTCTATTAACCTGAGTGGAGGGTAAAGGCCTGTCTGAAGTGGTCTATTAACCTGAGTGGAGGGTAAAGGCCTGTCTGAAGGAGACACTTTGCTGGCCTGGTTGCATCCCAAATGGCACCCTATTCTCTACATAGTGCAATACTTTAGACCAGAGCCCTTTGGGCCATTTGACACAGCCTGCTGTTACTGCCACAGATGTGTGTGTGTGTGTGTGTGTGTGTGTGTGTGTGTGTGTGTGTGTGTGTGTGTGTGTGTGTGTGTCTGTGTGTGTGTGTGTGTGTGCTGTCACTACCCCAGATGTGTGTGCTGTCACTACCCCAGATGTGTGTGCTGTCACTACCCCAGATGTGTGTGTGTGTGTGCTGTCACTACCCCAGATGTGTGTGTGTGTGTGCTGTCACTACCCCAGATGTGTGTGCTGTCACTACCCCAGATGTGTGTGTGTGTGTGTGCTGTCACTACCCCAGATGTGTGTGTGTGTGTGTGGGTGCTGTCACTACCCCAGATGTGTGTGTGTGTGTGTGCTGTCACTATCCCAGATGTGTGTGTGTGTGTGCTGTCACTACCCCAGATGTGTGTGTGTGTGTGTGCTGTCACTACCCCAGATGTGTGTGTGCTGTCACTACCCCAGATGTGTGTGTGTGTGTGCTGTCATTACCCCAGATGTGTGTGCTGTCACTACCCCAGATATGTGTGTGTGTGCTGTGTGTGTGTGTGTGTGTGTGTGTGTGTGTGTGTGTGTGTGTGTGTGTGTGTGTGTGTGCTGTCACTACCCCAGTTCTGGCCCTGAGGCTCTGAGTCATCTTTCTGCTAGAGGTCACCCTGGGTTGTTCACTTTTAAGGCGAATTTCCTGCAATTCAACACATTTTGCCATGGCTTATGCTATCTGAGTGCCGTGTCTTGACATTTTGGGAATGTCAGATTCTCCCTGACTGCCTAGTTTTATTTTGGTGATTGTTAGTTCTCAAAGATGATCTTATTAAAATATATTGCCATATTATCTTTTCTACATATTTTATATCTGGTTAGAGTCGTTTAAGTTTACACTGACAATGTTTTACCATCCTAAAAATTATATACATTTTATATCTGTATATGAAAGTAAAAAGACATGAGAATTTACCCCAATCCTGCTATCAAACTATTAAACCAGGCTGACAACAGAATCCCACATGTGATTAATGATGTC
>NW_021823401.1:703569-716069 GCF_901001165.1 Salmo trutta | reverse complement strand
CTATATAGAAACATGTATATCTCCACAGTCTAGTCTATGGTCCTGTATGTTTTCTATGTAATCTGGTCTACTATATAGAAACATGTATATCTCCACAGTCTAGTCTATGGTCCTGTATGTTTTCTATGTAATCTGGTCTACTATATAGAAACATGTATATCTCCACAGTCTAGTCTATGGTCCTGTATGTTTTCTATGTAATCTGGTCTACTATATAGAAACATGTATATCTCCACAGTCTAGTCTATGGTCCTGTATGTTTTCTATGTAATCTGGTCTACTATATAGAAACATGTATATCTCCACAGTCTAGTCTATGGGCCTGTATGTTTTCTATGTAATGTGGTCTATTATATAGAAACATGTATATCTCCACTGTCTAGTCTATGGTCCTGTATGTTTTCTATGTAATCTGGTCTATTATATAGAAACATGTATATCTCCACAGTCTAGTCTATGGGCCTGTATGTTTTCTATGTAATCTGGTCTATTATATAGAAACATGTATATCTCCACAGTCTAGTCTATGGTCCTGTATGTTTTCTATGTAATCTGGTCTATTATATAGAAACATGTATATCTCCACAGTCTAGTCTATGGTCCTGTATGTTTTCTATGTAATCTGGTCTATTATATAGAAACATGTATATCTCCACAGTCTAGTCTATGGTCCTGTATGTTTTCTATGTAATCTGGTCTACTATATAGCAACATGTATATCTCCACAGTCTAGTCTATGGTCCTGTATGTTTTCTAAGTAATCTGGTCTACTATATAGCAACATGTATATCTCCACAGTCTAGTCTATGGTCCTGTATGTTTTCTATGTAATCTGGTCTACTATATAGCAACATGTATATCTCCACTGTCTAGTCTATGGTCCTGTATGTTTTCTATGTAATCTGGTCTACTATATAGAAACATGTATATCTCCACAGTCTAGTCTATGGGCCTGTATGTTTTCTATGTAATCTGGTCTACTATATAGAAACATGTATATCTCCACAGTCTAGTCTATGGTCCTGTATGTTTTCTATGTAATCTGGTCTACTATATAGCAACATGTATATCTCCACAGTCTAGTCTATGGGCCTGTATGTTTTCTATGTAATCTGGTCTACTATATAGAAACATGTATATCTCCACAGTCTAGTCTATGGTCCTGTATGTTTTCTATGTAATCTGGTCTACTATATAGCAACATGTATATCTCCACAGTCTAGTCTATGGTCCTGTATGTTTTCTATGTAATCTGGTCTACTATATAGAAACATGTATATCTCCACAGTCTAGTCTATGGGCCTGTGTGTTTCTATGTAATCTGGTCTACTATATAGCAACATGTATATCTCCACTGTCTAGTCTATGGTCCTGTATGTTTTCTATGTAATCTGGTCTACTATATAGCAACATGTATATCTCCACTGTCTAGTCTATGGTCCTGTATGCTTTCTATCTAATCTGGTCTACTATATAGCAACATGTATATCTCCACAGTCTAGTCTATGGTCCTGTATGTTTTCTATGTAATCTGGTCTACTATATAGCAACATGTATATCTCCACTGTCTAGTCTATGGTCCTGTATGTTTTCTATGTAATCTGGTCTACCAAATAGCAACATGTATATCTCCACAGTCTAGTCTATGGGCCTGTATGTTTTCTATGTAATCTGGTCTACTATATAGAAACATGTATATCTCCACAGTCTAGTCTATGGGCCTGTATGTTTTCTATGTCATCTGGTCTACTATATAGCAACATGTATATCTCCACAGTCTAGTCTATGGGCCTGTATGTTTTCTATGTAATCTGGTCTACTATATAGAAACATGTATATCTCCACAGTCTAGTCTATGGTCCTGTATGTTTTCTATGTCATCTGGTCTACTATATAGAAACATGTATATCTCCACAGTCTAGTCTATGGTCCTGTATGTTTTCTATGTAATCTGGTCTACTATATAGAAACATGTATATCTCTACAGTCTAGTCTATGGTCCTGTATGTTTTCTATGTAATCTGGTCTACTATATAGAAACATGTATATCTCCACAGTCTAGTCTATGGTCCTGTATGTTTTCTATGTCATCTGGTCTACTATATAGAAACATGTATATCTCCACAGTCTAGTCTATGGTCCTGTATGTTTTCTATGTAATCTGGTCTACTATATAGAAACATGTATATCTCTACAGTCTAGTCTATGGTCCTGTATGTTTTCTATGTAATCTGGTCTACTATTTAGAAACATGTATATCTCCACAGTCTAGTCTATGGTCCTGTATGTTTTCTATGTAATCTGGTCTACTATATAGCAATATGTATATCTCCACTGTCTAGTCTATGGTCCTGTATGTTTTCTATCTAATCTGGTCTACTATATAGCAACATGTATATCTCCACTGTCTAGTCTATGGTCCTGTATGTTTTCTATGTAATCTGGTCTACTATATAGAAACATGTATATCTCCACAGTCTAGTCTATGGGCCTGTATGTTTTCTATGTAATCTGGTCTACTATATAGAAACATGTATATCTCCACAGTCTAGTCTATGGGCCTGTATGTTTTCTATGTAATCTGGTCTATTATATAGAAACATGTATATCTCCACAGTCTAGTCTATGGTCCTGTATGTTTTCTATGTAATCTGGTCTACTATATAGAAACATGTATATCTCCACAGTCTAGTCTATGGTCCTGTATGTTTTCTATGTAATCTGGTCTATTATATAGAAACATGTATATCTCCACAGTCTAGTCTATGGTCCTGTATGTTTTCTATGTAATCTGGTCTACTATATAGCAACATGTATATCTCCACAGTCTAGTCTATTGTCCTGTATGTTTTCTATGTAATCTGGTCTACTATATAGAAACATGTATATCTCCACAGTCTAGTCTATGGTCCTGTATGTTTTCTATGTAATCTGGTCTACTATATAGAAACATGTATATCTCCACAGTCTAGTCTATTGTCCTGTATGTTTTCTATGTAATCTGGTCTACTATATAGCAACATGTATATCTCCACAGTCTAGTCTATGGGCCTGTATGTTTTCTATGTAATCTGGTCAACACAGAGGAGTGGTGAACCTACACTACCGTTCAAAATTCTAAACTTTTTGAACGGTAGTTTATATATGTGGAATAAACTGGTTGTTAAGACAACCCGGACTTGTTCTGGCCGGACAGACGTGGTGGCTGAACCATTATCTAGTGGCAACCTACAGCCCTCTGCTAGTGTCGTTCTACATGGTCTTCCCCGCCCGATCAGCCGCTGCCATGCTATGTTGTTGTCTGAGGTCTCTCTTCATGTAGTGTTGTGGTGTCTCTCTTGTCGTGATGTGTGTTTTGTCTTATATTTTTTATTTTATTTTTAATCCCAGCCCCCCGTCTCCGCAGGAGGCCTTTTGGTAGGCCGTCATTGTAAATAAGAATTTGTTCTTAACTGACTTGCCTAGTTAAATAAATAAAATAAAGTAAATATGATTTTTTTGTGTGTGTGTGTGTGTACTTGTGTATTTTAGCTCTGACTGGCAGTTCATACACTGTCATAAACTTGTACCCAGTGACTTCCCAGAAACATACTAATGTGCCAACAGAGAAGAGCCAATGAGGTCATTCATACCCAGATGTAAAAGGTTACCGTTTTATTTCTCTACTACAAGCTGTTACAGGTTTGAGTATTCTGCCCCCAGTGGACAAAAGGCATCCTACATGCCAGCTGTTACAGGTTTGAGTATTCTGCCCCCAGTGGACAAAAGGCATCCTACATGCCAGCTGTTACAAGTTTGAGTATTCTGCCCCCAGTGGACAAAAGGCATCCTACATGCCAGCTGTTACAGGTTTGAGTATTCTGCCCCCAGTGGACAAAAGGCATCCTACATGCCAGCTGTTACAGGTTTGAGTATTCTGCCCCCAGTGGACAAAAGGCATCCTACATGCCAGATGTTACAGGTTTGAGTATTCTGCCCCAGTGGACAAAAGGCATCCTACATGCCAGCTGTTACAGGTTTGAGTATTCTGCCCCCAGTGGACAAAAGGCATCCTACATGCCAGCTGTTACAGGTTTGAGTATTCTGCCCCCAGTGGACAAAAGGCATCCTACATGCCAGCTGTTACAGGTTTGAGTATTCTGCCCCCAGTGGACAAAAGGCATCCTACATGCCAGCTGTTACAGGTTTGAGTATTCTGCCCCCAGTGGACAAAAGGCATCCTACATGCCAGCTGTTACAGGTTTGAGTATTCTGCCCCCAGTGGACAAAAGGCATCCTATATGCCAGCTGTTACAGGTTTGAGTATTCTGCCCCCAGTGGACAAAAGGCGTCCTACATGCCAGCTGTTACAGGTTTGAGTATTCTGCCCCCATTGGACAAAAGGCGTCCTACATGCCAGATGTTACAGGTTTGAGTATTCTGCCCCCAGTGGACAAAAGGCATCCTACATGCCAGCTGTTACAGGTTTGAGTATTCTGCCCCCAGTGGACAAAAGGCATCCTACATGCCAGCTGTTACAGGTTGAGTATTCTGCCCCCAGTGGACAAAAGGCATCCTACATGCCAGCTGTTACAGGTTTGAGTATTCTGCCCCCAGTGGACAAAAGGCATCCTACATGCCAGCTGTTACAGGTTTGAGTATTCTGCCCCCAGTGGACAAAAGGCGTCCTACATGCCAGATGTTACAGGTTTGAGTATTCTGCCCCCAGTGGACAAAAGGCATCCTACATGCCAGCTGTTACAGGTTTGAGTATTCTGCCCCCAGTGGACAAAAGGCGTCCTACATGCCAGCTGTTACAGGTTTGAGTATTCTGCCCCCAGTGGACAAAAGGAGTCCTGCATGCCAGATGTTACAGGTTTGAGTATTCTGCCCCCAGTAGACAAAAGGCATCCTGCATGCCAGCTGTTACAGGTTTGAGTATTCTGCCCCCCGTGGACAAAAGGCATCCTACATGCCAGCTGTTACAGGTTTGAGTATTCTGCCCCCAGTGGACAAAAGGCATCCTACATGCCAGCTGTTACAGGTTTGAGTATTCTGCCCCCAGTGGACAAAAGGCATCCTACATGCCAGCTGTTACAGGTTTGAGTATTCTGCCCCCAGTGGACAAAAGGCATCCTACATGCCAGCTGTTACAGGTTTGAGTATTCTGCCCCCAGTGGACAAAAGGCATCCTACATGCCAGCTGTTACAGGTTTGAGTATTCTGCCCCCAGTGGACAAAAGGCATCCTACATGCCAGCTGTTACAGGTTTGAGTATTCTGCCCCCAGTGGACAAAAGGCGTCCTACATGCCAGCTGTTACAGGTTTGAGTATTCTGCCCCCATTGGACAAAAGGCGTCCTACATGCCAGATGTTACAGGTTTGAGTATTCTGCCCCCAGTGGACAAAAGGCATCCTACATGCCAGCTGTTACAGGTTTGAGTATTCTGCCCCCAGTGGACAAAAGGCATCCTACATGCCAGCTGTTACAGGTTTGAGTATTCTGCCCCCAGTGGACAAAAGGCATCCTACATGCCAGCTGTTACAGGTTTGAGTATTCTGCCCCCAGTGGACAAAAGGCATCCTACATGCCAGCTGTTACAGGTTTGAGTATTCTGCCCCCAGTGGACAAAAGGCGTCCTATATGCCAGCTGTTACAGGTTTGAGTATTCTGCCCCCAGTGGACAAAAGGCATCCTACATGCCAGCTGTTACAGGTTTGAGTATTCTGCCCCCAGTGGACAAAAGGCGTCCTACATGCCAGCTGTTACAGGTTTGAGTATTCTGCCCCCAGTGGACAAAAGGAGTCCTGCATGCCAGATGTTACAGGTTTGAGTATTCTGCCCCCAGTAGACAAAAGGCATCCTGCATGCCAGCTGTTACAGGTTTGAGTATTCTGCCCCCAGTGGACAAAAGGAGTCCTGCATGCCAGATGTTACAGGTTTGAGTATTCTGCCCCCAGTAGACAAAAGGCATCCTGCATGCCAGCTGTTACAGGTTTGAGTATTCTGCCCCCAGTGGACAAAAGGAGTCCTGCATGCCAGATGTTACAGGTTTGAGTATTCTGCCCCCAGTAGACAAAAGGCATCCTGCATGCCAGCTGTTACAGGTTTGAGTATTCTGCCCCCAGTGGACAAAAGGCATCCTACATGCCAGCTGTTACAGGTTTGAGTATTCTGCCCCCAGTGGACAAAAGGCATCCTACATGCCAGCTGTTACAGGTTTGAGTATTCTGCCCCCAGTGGACAAAAGGCATCCTACATGCCAGCTGTTACAGGTTTGAGTATTCTGCCCCCAGTGGACAAAAGGCATCCTACATGCCAGCTGTTACAGGTTTGAGTATTCTGCCCCCAGTGGACAAAAGGCATCCTACATGCCAGCTGTTACAGGTTTGAGTATTCTGCCCCCAGTGGACAAAAGGCATCCTACATGCCAGATGTTACAGGTTTGAGTATTCTGCCCCCAGTGGACAAAAGGCATCCTACATGCCAGCTGTTACAGGTTTGAGTATTCTGCCCCCAGTGGACAAAAGGCATCCTACATGCCAGCTGTTACAGGTTTGAGTATTCTGCCCCCAGTGGACAAAAGGCATCCTACATGCCAGCTGTTACAGGTTTGAGTATTCTGCCCCCAGTGGACAAAAGGCATCCTACATGCCAGCTGTTACAGGTTTGAGTATTCTGCCCCCAGTGGACAAAAGGCATCCTACATGCCAGCTGTTACAGGTTTGAGTATTCTGCCCCCAGTGGACAAAAGGCATCCTACATGCCAGCTGTTACAGGTTTGAGTATTCTGCCCCCAGTGGACAAAAGGCATCCTACATGCCAGCTGTTACAGGTTTGAGTATTCTGCCCCCATTGGACAAAAGGCGTCCTACATGCCAGATGTTACAGGTTTGAGTATTCTGCCCACAGTGGACAAAAGGCATCCTACATGCCAGCTGTTACAGGTTTGAGTATTCTGCCCCCAGTGGACAAAAGGCATCCTACATGCCAGCTGTTACAGGTTTGAGTATTCTGCCCCCAGTGGACAAAAGGCATCCTACATGCCAGCTGTTACAGGTTTGAGTATTCTGCCCCCAGTGGACAAAAGGCATCCTACATGCCAGCTGTTACAGGTTTGAGTATTCTGCCCCCAGTGGACAAAAGGCGTCCTATATGCCAGCTGTTACAGGTTTGAGTATTCTGCCCCCAGTGGACAAAAGGCATCCTACATGCCAGCTGTTACAGGTTTGAGTATTCTGCCCCCAGTGGACAAAAGGCGTCCTACATGCCAGCTGTTACAGGTTTGAGTATTCTGCCCCCAGTGGACAAAAGGAGTCCTGCATGCCAGATGTTACAGGTTTGAGTATTCTGCCCCCAGTAGACAAAAGGCATCCTGCATGCCAGCTGTTACAGGTTTGAGTATTCTGCCCCCAGTGGACAAAAGGCATCCTACATGCCAGCTGTTACAGGTTTGAGTATTCTGCCCCCAGTGGACAAAAGGCATCCTACATGCCAGCTGTTACAGGTTTGAGTTTTCTGCCCCCAGTGGACAAAAGGCATCCTACATGCCAGCTGTTACAGGTTTGAGTATTCTGCCCCCAGTGGACAAAAGGCATCCTACATGCCAGCTGTTACAGGTTTGAGTATTCTGCCCCCAGTGGACAAAAGGCATCCTACATGCCAGCTGTTACAGGTTTGAGTATTCTGCCCCCAGTGGACAAAAGGCATCCTACATGCCAGCTGTTACAGGTTTGAGTATTCTGCCCCCAGTGGACAAAAGGCATCCTACATGCCAGCTGTTACAGGTTTGAGTATTCTGCCCCCAGTGGACAAAAGGCATCCTACATGCCAGCTGTTACAGGTTTGAGTATTCTGCCCCCAGTGGCCAAAAGGCGTCCTACATGCCAGATGTTACAGGTTTGAGTATTCTGCCCCCAGTGGACAAAAGGCATCCTACATGCCAGCTGTTACAGGTTTGAGTATTCTGCCCCCAGTGGACAAAAGGCGTCTTACATGCCAGATGTTACAGGTTTGAGTATTCTGCCCCCAGTGGACAAAAGGCATCCTACATGCCAGCTGTTACAGGTTTGAGTATTCTGCCCCCAGTGGACAAAAGGCGTCCTGCATGCCAGCTGTTACAGGTTTGAGTATTCTGCCCCCAGTGGACAAAAGGCATCCTACATGCCAGCTGTTACAGGTTTGAGTATTCTGCCCCCAGTGGACAAAAGGCGTCCTACATGCCAGCTGTTACAGGTTTGAGTATTCTGCCCCCAGTGGACAAAAGGCATCCTACATGCCAGCTGTTAACAGGTTTGAGTATTCTGCCCCCAGTGGACAAAAGGCATCCTACATGCCAGCTGTTACAGGTTTGAGTATTCTGCCCCCAGTGGACAAAAGGCATCCTACATGCAAGCTGTTACAGGTTTGAGTATTCTGCCCCCAGTGGACAAAAGGCATCCTACATGCCAGATGTTACAGGTTTGAGTATTCTGCCCCCAGTGGACAAAAGGCATCCTACATGCCAGATGTTACAGGTTTGAGTATTCTGCCCCCAGTGGACAAAAGGCATCCTACATGCCAGCTGTTAACAGGTTTGAGTATTCTGCCCCCAGTGGACAAAAGGTGTCCTACATGCCAGTGTGATATCCTGTACGGAAGCATTTTTACATTCACAAGTTTCTTTCTGAAGACTTTGAGGCTGGAGATGTAACTGTAGGCCTAATTTTAATTCCCCCGTGGCTTCAAGTGAATTTAATTGAATTTACTTTTGCTACTTTATGATGCCATTACAAGCGTCTCCTATGTTTCTCCTGTGTGACGGCCGTACACAAACTGTTCTACCCACGTAGTATCCAATAACGGAGCTGAGGGGGAGAGTAGAAAGAAAACGTGTTAAGCATTTTGAAATTGCTTCAACGTTTCATGAGGAGGCAGTTTTTCCCCCCTCAGAGAATAAAGACAGAGACAGGGAACATGAGTAGGGCAACAGAGACAGGGACAGAGACAGGGACAGAGACAGAGACAGATACATGGACAGAGACAGAGGCAGAGACAGGGATAGACACAGTGAAAGGGACAGAGACAGAGACATTGACAGAGACAGATACATGGACATGGACAGAGACAGGGACAGGGACAGGGACAAGGACCGAGAGAGAGATGGACAGAGACAGAGACATTGACAAATACATAGACAGAGACAGGGACAGGGACAGAGAGAGATGGACAGAGACAGAGACAGGGATAGAGACATGGACAGAGAGACAGAGACAGGGACAGACAGGGACAGGGACAGAGACAGAAACAGAGACTTGAACAGAGACAGAGACAGGGACAGGGACAGGGACAGGGACAGAGACAGAGACAGATACATAGACAGAGACAGGGACAGGGACAGCGAGAGATGGACAGAGACAGAGACAGGGACAGAGACAGGGATAGAGACATGGACAGAGAGACAGAGACAGGGACAGAGACAGGGACAGGGACAGAAACAGAGACTTGAACAGAGACAGAGACAGGGACATGGACAGAGAACGTGAGTAGGGCAACAGAGACAGAACAGAGCTTGAATAAATATCTCCCCATCGTGGCGGTGGGAGGTTTGGCCCCCCAACTTCATGTCTCCTGACAAGCAGTTTTTGGTGGATTTGAGAACTGTAGCCTACATCTCTTTTCTATAAAATACTATGCAATTAGTGAAGGGTGACACTTTACATCTCAGATTCCCCGTTGAACATGCTTTTAATGGGAAACCGGCCCTTAGTGTACTTCCAATATCCTGTCAGTAGTCATCTCTGGTAGATGTTTGTCAAACAACGAGGGTTATAATTCAGTCAGTAGGTTAATGCGTTCAGTCATCAGTCAAACAACGAGGGTTATAATTCAGTCAGTAGGTTAATGTGTTCAGTCATCAGTCAAACAACGAGGGTAATAAATCAGTGAGTAGGTTCATCAATCAAATTTCAATCAAATTCATTTATAAAACCATTTTTACATCAGCCAATGTCACAAAGTGATCGGCTGATGTCACAAAGTGCTGTACAGAAACCCAGCCTAAAACCACAAACAGCATGCAATGCAGGTGTAGAAGCACGGTGGCTAGGAAAAACTCCCTGTAAAGGCCAGAACCTAGGAAGAAACCTAGAGAGGAACCAGGGTCTGAGGGGTGGCCAGTCCTCTTCTGCCTGTGCCTGGTGGAGATTATAACAGAACATGGCCAAGATGTTCAAACGTTCATCGATGACCAGCAGGGTCAGATAATAATAATCACAGTGGTTGTAGAGGGTGCAACAGGTCAGCACCTCAGGAGTAAATGTCAGTTGGCTTTTCATAGCCAATCATTCACTGTTAGAGACAGCAGGTGCGGTAAAGAGAGAGTCCAAAACAGCAGGTCCGGGACAAGGTAGCACGTCCAGTGAACAGGTCAGGGTTTCATAGCCGCAGGCAGAACAGTTGAAACTGGAGCAGCAGGACGACCAGGTGGACTGGGGACAGCAAGGAGTCATCAGGCCAGGTTGTCCTGAGGCATGGTCCTGGGGCTCAGGTCCTCCGGGAGGGGAGGGAGAGTGAGGGAGAGAGGGAGAGAATTAGAGGGAGCATACTTAAATTAACACAGGACATCGGATAAGACAGGAGAAATACTCCAGATAAAACAGACTGACCCTAGCCCCCCGACACTATCTATTGCAGCATAAATACTGGAGGCTGAGACAGGAGGGGTCGGGAGACACTGTGGCCCTGTCTGACGACACCCCCGGACAGGGCCAACCAGGCAGGATATAACGCCACCCACTTTGCCAAAGCACAGCCCCGACACCACTAGAGGGATACCTTCAACTACCAACTTACTATCCTGAGATATGGCCGAGTATAGCCCACGAAGATCTCCCCCACGGCACAAACCCGAGGGTGGGCGCCAACCCGGACAGGAAGATCATGCCAGTGATTCAACCCACTCAAGTGACGCACCCCTCCTAGGGACGGCATGGAAGAGCACCAGTAAGCCAGTGACTCAGCCCCTGTAATAGGGTTAGAGGCAGATAATCCCAGTGGAGAGAGGGGAACCGGCCAGGCAGAGACAGCTAGGGCGGTTCGTCGCTCCAGTGCCTTTCCGTTCACCTTCACACTCCTGGGCCAGACTACACTCAATCATAGGACCTACTGAAGAGATGAGTCTTCAATAAAGACTTAAAGGTCGAGACTGAGTCTGCGTATCTCACATGGGTAGGCAGACCATTCCATAAAAATGGAGCTCTATAGGAGAAAGCCCTGCCTCCAGCTGTTTGCTTAGAAATTCTAGAGACAATAAGGAGGCCTGCGTCTTGCGACCGTAGCGCACGTGTAGGTATGTACGGCAGGACCAAATCGAAAACAGGCCCATGTAATGCTTTGTAGGTCAGCAGTAAAACCTTGAAATCAGTCCTAGCCTTAACAGGAAGCCAGTGTAGGGAGGCTAGCACTGGAGTAATATGATCAAATGTTTTGGTTCTAGTCAAGATTCTAGCAGCCGTGTTCAGCACTAACTGAAGTTTATTTAGTGCTTTATCCGGGTAGCTGGAGAGTAGAGCATTACAGTAGACTAATCTAGAAATGACTAAAGCATGGATTAATATTTCTGCATAATTTTTTGACAGAAAGTTTCTGATTTTTGCAATGTTACGAAGATGGAAAAAATCTGTCCTTGAACCAGTCTTGATATGTTCATCAAAAGAGAGATGAGGATCCAGATTAACGCCGAGGTCCTTCACAGTTTTATTTGAGACGACTGTACAACCATCAAGATGAATTGTCCTTTTCAACAGAAGATTAATGTGTTCAGTCATCAGTCAAACAACGAGGGTTATAATTCAGTCAGTAGGTTAATGTGCTGTCATCAGTCAAACAACGAGGGCTACAATTCAGCCAGTAGGTTAATGTGTTCAGTCATCAGTTAAACAACGAGGGTTATAATTCAGTCAGTAGGTTTATGTGTTCAGTCATCAGTCAAACAACGAGGGTTATAATTCAGTCAGTAGGATAATGTGTTCAGTCATCAGTCAAACAACGAGGGTTATAATTCAGTCAGTAGGATAATGTGTTGTCATCAGTCAAACAACGAGGGTTATAATTCAGTCAGTAGGATAATGTGTTGTCATCAGTCAAACAACGAGGGTTATAATTCAGTCAGTAGGTTAATGTGTTCAGTCATCAGTCAAACAACGAGGGTTATAATTCAGTCAGTAGGTTAATGTGTTCAGTCATCAGTCAAACAACGAGGGTTATAATTCAGTCAGTAGGTTAATGTGTTGAGTCATCAGTCAAACAACGAGGGTTATAATTCAGTCAGTAGGTTAATGTGTTCAGTCATCAGTCAAACAACGAGGGTTATAATTCAGTCAGTAGGTTAATGTGTTCAGTCATCAGTCAAACAACGAGGGTTATAATTCATTCAGTAGGTTAATGTGTTCAGTCATCAGTCAAACAACGAGGGTTTAATTCAGTCAGTAGGTTAATGTGTTCAGTCATCAGTCAAACAACGAGGGTTATAATTCAGTCA
>NW_021823401.1:676069-701069 GCF_901001165.1 Salmo trutta | reverse complement strand
GAGAGAGAGAGAGAGAGAGAGAGAGAGAGAGAGAGAGAGAGAGAGCGCGCGTGCGTGCGAGAGAGAGCGAGACGGATCCTGGCAGTAAACCCAAAAAATACTAAAATAATGTTTTTCCAGGGAAGATCCAGATCTCAGGGAATTAGACCAAAGTTTTCAGTTTGGTACACAATATATAGAGTACTGCACACACTACAATTACTGAGGTTTAAAAATAAGCTCAGCTGGACACCTTAATAATGAGGCAGTGAGAGAGAAAGCACGCAGGGCATTCTACGCCATAGAGAAACAAACTGCAATGCCTTTTAAAATTTTGCAAAAAAAAAAATGTAATGTGTCATTGAACCAATTGCACTTTATGGCAGCGAGGTGTGGGGTCCACTTGCAAAACAAGATTTCATCCAATGGGACAAACACCCCATTGAAACCCTACATGCAGAGTTCTGTAAGATTCTCCTACATGTCCAGAGGAAAACTACAAACAATGCATGCAGGGTGGAATTAGGCCAATATCCACTAATAATAAAAACAAAAAAAATAGCAATTCAGTTTCGGATGCATCTAAAATACAGTGACCCCCTCTCACATCATTACCAAGCCCTGCAATGCCAAGAGCTGAGCAAAGAAAAGAGTCCCCTCATCCAGCTGGTCCTGGGGCTGAGTTCACAAACCTGTTCTACTAACACACTGAAGCCTCAGGACCAGAACATCCAATCAATCAGAATAAACCAAATTACAACACAGTCAAAACAAAACTACATTGCTTATTGGGAAACACAAGCACAAACACAAAGCAAAATGCAGTGCTATCTGGCCCTAAATCGACAGTACATCGTGACAAACTATTTGACCATGGTTACTGATCAAAACCTTAGAAAAACCTTGACAAAGTGCAGGCTCAGTGAGCACAGCCTTGCCATTAAGAAGGGTAGACACAGGAAAACCTGGCTCCCTGTAGAGGAAAGGCTGTGCAACCACTGCACAACAGCAGAACCTGAGACGGAGCTGCATTTCCTGACAAAATGTCAAAAATATAAAACAATTAGAGTGTAATTTCCCCAAATTTGAAACCCTTATTCAAGGTTTCAAAGACCTCTCTGATGAGGATAGGCTTCCCGTCCTGTTGGGGGAGGACGCAGAGAGCTGTGGGTTGGCAGCGATCTACTGTCTGACAGACCAATCAACCTGCACATATCCTTTATGCTTATTGTTATTGTTGAATGTATGGTTATATTGACTGTTGGTTATTGTTGTTACTGTTGTCCCGTTGACAATTTTGATTATTATTAATTATGTTAAAATTGTAAATCTCCAAATTAAGCTTTGGCAATATGTACATTGTTACGTCATGCCGATAAAGCAATTTGAATTGAATTGCGAGAGAGAGAGAGAGAGAGAGAGGGGGGGGGAGGGAGAGGGAGAGAGAGAGAGAGAGAGAGGGAGAGGGGGAGGGAGGGGGTGAGGGGGATGGAGGGGGAGAGAGAAGAGGAGCATTCTTCTCAGTGGGATTAATCAGGGTGACAGAGTGTTTCTTGGTAGTCTTAAAAAATATACTTTGAAACAAAAATAAATAAAATAATGTTTATTAATTATGTTTATTATGATTTATTAAATATGAATTGGTCATTTGACTGCAGGAAAGGGTTGAAATACTCACAACATACAGCATACCTAAGCTAACCTTGCAGACCCAGAGCATGCTCTTTATATCACAACATGACACAACCTAGCACAGATCTTTTCATCACAGGAATGTACTGCAGCCTTTACACAGATGTGCCTTGTGAACTGCATGGTTAGAAGCTGATGTAGGGCTGTGTGGTATATCACCTTCTATAGTACAGCATTATGGATCCACATACCAGTATAGATTTATCACCTTCTATAGTACAGCATTATGGATCCACATACCAGTATAGATTTATCACCTTCTATAGTACAGCATTATGGATCCACATACCAGTATAGATATATCACCTTCTATAGTACAGCATTATGGATCCACATACCAGTATAGATATATCACCTTCTATAGTACAGCATTATGGATCCACATACCAGTATAGATATATCACCTTCTATAGTACAGCATTATGGATCCACATACCAGTATAGATTTATCACCTTCTATAGTACAGCATTATGGATCCACATACCAGTATAGATTTATCACCTTCTATAGTACAGCATTATGGATCCACATACCAGTATAGATATATCACCTTCTATAGTACAGCATTATGGATCCACATACCAGTATAGATTTATCACCTTCTATAGTACAGCATTATGGATCCAGATACCAGTATAGATTTTTTACAATATCATCTATAAAGGCTCCCGAGTGGCGCAGCGGTCTAAGGCACTGCATCTCAGTGCAAGAGGCGTCACTACAGTCCCTGGTTCGAATCCAGGCTGAATCACATCCGGCTGTGATTGGGAGTCCCATAGGCTGGCGAACAATTGGCCCAGCGTCATCCAGGTTTGGCCTGGGATAGGCTGTCATTGTAAATAAGAATTTGTTCTTAATTAACTGACTTGCCTAGTTAAATAAAGGTAAAATAGATAAATAAAATATATATAAAGGTATATTGATAAAGTGAAACATGTTTAACAATTAGACTACATATAAATAATGAGAATAGAAAAAGCCCACCGTCCATCAAAAAGAAGACACGTATTGTAATCAGATATTTTGGCCATATCGCCCAGCCCTAAATTGATGTGATTTGGGTATTCAGGTATAGGGCAATTCCTTATAAGTAGGCATAGCCACAATGTTACAATGCTAATAAACCAAGTCATATTTTCGGGCCATGTATGTATTTCCATGTGGTAAAGGCGACATGGGCATGCTGCCTTGTATGAAGCCTAGACTGGACATAGATAATGATCTGTAGCCTGGGTCTAAATGAGAAGAGATCTGGACTAGTGATGATGATCCTGATGGTAACTAAGGTGTTGCTGTGGTACAGTACTGACACAGAAATATGGAACAGTGTCCACACTATACACAGCCTGGCTCAGAGAAGAAGCTACGTTCACAAACTGTCACACAGCCTGGCTCAGAGAAGAAGCTACGTTCAGAAACCGTCACACAGCCTGACTCAGAGAAGAAGCTACGGTCAGAAACCGTCACACAGCCTGACTCAGAGAAGAAGCTACGGTCAGAAACCGTCACACAGCCTGACTCAGAGAAGAAGCTATGTTCACAAACCATCACACAGCCTGACTCAGAGAAGAAGCTACATTCACAAACCGTCACACAGCCTGACTCAGAGAAGAAGCTACGTTCACAAACCATCACACAACCTGACTCAGAGAAGAAGCTACGTTCAGAAACCGTCACACAGCCTGACTCAGAGAAGAAGCTACGTTCAGAAACCGTCACACAGCCTGATTCAGAGAAGAAGCTACGTTCAGAAACCATCACACAGACTGACTCAGAGAAGAAGCTACGTTCAGAAACTGTCACACAGCCTGATTCAGAGAAGAAGCTACGTTCAGAAACCATCACACAGACTGACTCAGAGAAGAAGCTACGTTCAGAAACTGGTAACTAAGGTGTTGCTGTGGTACAGTACTGACACAGAAATATGGAACAGTGTCCACACTATACACAGCCTGGCTCAGAGAAGAAGCTACGTTCACAAACTGTCACACAGCCTGGCTCAGAGAAGAAGCTACGTTCAGAAACCGTCACACAGCCTGATTCAGAGAAGAAGCTACGTTCAGAAACCATCACACAGACTGACTCAGAGAAGAAGCTACGTTCAGAAACTGTCACACAGCCTGACTCAGAGAAGCTACGTTCACAAACCGTCACACAGCCTGACTCAGAGAAGAAGCTACGCTCTAAAACCGTCACACAGCCTGACTCAGAGAAGCTACGCTCTAAAACCGTCACACAGCCTGACTCAGAGAAGCTACGCTCTAAAACCATCACACAGACTGACTCAGAGAAGAAGCTACGTTCACAAACCGTCACACAGCCTGACTCAGAGAAGAAGCTACGGTCAGAAACCGTCAAACAGCCTGACTCAGAGAAGAAGCTACGGTCAGAAACCGTCACACAGCCTGACTCAGAGAAGAAGCTATGTTCACAAACCATCACACAGCCTGACTCAGAGAAGAAGCTACATTCACAAACCGTCACACAGCCTGACTCAGAGAAGAAGCTACGTTCACAAACCATCACACAACCTGACTCAGAGAAGAAGCTACGTTCAGAAACCGTCACACAGCCTGACTCAGAGAAGAAGCTACGTTCAGAAACCGTCACACAGCCTGACTCAGAGAAGAAGCTACGTTCAGAAACCGTCACACAGCCTGACTCAGAGAAGAAGCTACGTTCAGAAACCGTCACACAGCCTGATTCATCATCATCTCTGCTGCAGCTGTTTTGTTCATACAGTTTGCATAACCTTTTATTTCTCACTCGCTTCCCTATAAATTCTTTGAACTTTAAAATGTTTGTAAATGTTTATAAACACGTCACCACCAAGATGTTTTGTGCAGCTTGAATGCATTATATATTCAGTAGCTATAAAGTGTGAACAATGTTGTGTGTTCTAGTTATATAATGCTGCTTTGCCCAGTCACTCTGGATCAACATATCTCATAAGTCAAGATGATAAAAGTGACAGGAAGAAAGAACTTGTTGAGCTGGTTGATCAGGAGGTGTGATGATTATGAAACACAATTAGGTTCAGATTAGGACATAAATGGAGGACTTTCCTGTTTCTCAAGGAAACACATTGAATATCCCCCCTGAAAAGATACAACAAGCATTTCAATTTCATCCTGATCACTAGAACATAGTTACAGAACTGGGGCTCCCGAGAGGCGTAGAGGTGTCACTGCAGTACCTGGTTCGAATCCAGGCTGCATCACATCTGGCTGTGATTGGGAGACCAATAGGGCGGCCCACAATTGGCCCAGCGTCGTCTGGGTTTGGCCGGGGTAGGCTGTCATTGTAAATAAGAATTTGTTCTTAACTGACATGCCAAGTTAAATAAAGGTTAAAACAAAAAATAAAGAACTAGCTAAGCAGGTAAAATCAGGACATTCTGATTATTCAACATTGGTAAAATCAGGACATTCTGATTATTCAACATTGGTAAAATCAGGACATTCTGATTATTCAACATTGGTAAAATCAGGACATTCTGATTATTCAACATTGGTAAAATCAGGACATTCTGATTATTCAACATTGGTAAAATCAGGACATTCTGATTATTCAACATTGGTAAAATCAGGACATTCTGATTATTCAACATTGGTAAAATCAGGACATTCTGATTATTCAACATTGGTAAAATCAGGACATTCTGATTATTCAACATTGGTAAAATCAGGACATTCTTATTATTCAACATTGGTAAAATCAGGACAGCAATAGACGTCCCAAAATAATTACTCCTATATCTGTGTCATTTCCTGTTGAGCATGAGAACTCCTCAGAGCCATCTGTAGTATAGGCAGTATAGTATACATCTGTATGTGGCAGTATATATAGGCAGTATAGGATACATCTGTATGTGGCAGTATATATAGGCAGTATAGTATACATCTGTATGTGGCAGTATATATAGGCAGTATAGTATACATCTGTATGTGGCAGTATATATAGGCAGTATAGTATACATCTGTATGTGGCAGTATACATAGGCAGTATAGTATACATCTGTATGTGGCAGTATATATAGGCAGTATAGTATACATCTGTATGTGGCAGTATATATAGGCAGTATAGTATACATCTGTATGTGGCAGTATATATAGGCAGTATAGTGTACATCTGCATGTGGCAGTATATATAGGCAGTATAGTATACATCTGTATGTGGCAGTATATATAGGCAGTATAGGATACATCTGTATGTGGCAGTATATATAGGCAGTATAGTATACATCTGTATGTGGCAGTATATATAGGCAGTATAGTATACATCTGTATGTGGCAGTATATATAGGCAGTATAGTATACATCTGTATGTGGCAGTATACATAGGCAGTATAGTATACATCTGTATGTGGCAGTATATATAGGCAGTATAGTATACATCTGTATGTGGCAGTATATATAGGCAGTATAGTGTACATCTGCATGTGGCAGTATATATAGGCAGTATAGTATACATCTGTATGTGGCAGTATATATAGGCAGTATAGGATACATCTGTATGTGGCAGTATATATAGGCAGTATAGTATACATCTGTATGTGGCAGTATATATAGGCAGTATAGTATACATCTGTATGTGGCAGTATATATAGGCAGTATAGTATACATCTGCATGTGGCAGTATATATAGGCAGTATAGTATACATCTGTATGTGGCAGTATATATAGGCAGTATAGTATACATTTGCATGTGGCAGTATATACTGTATAGGCAGTATAGTATACATCTGCATGTGGCAGTATATATAGGCAGTATAGTATACATTTGCATGTGGCAGTATATACTGTATAGGCAGTATAGGATACATCTGTATGTGGCAGTATATATAGGCAGTATAGTATACATTTGCATGTGGCAGTATATATTGTATAGGCAGTATAGTATACATCTGCATGTGGCAGTATATATAGGCAGTATAGTATACATTTGCATGTGGCAGTATATACTGTATAGGCAGTATAGGATACATCTGTATGTGGCAGTATATATAGGCAGTATAGTATACATTTGCATGTGGCAGTATATACTGTATAGGCAGTATAGTATACATCTGCATGTGGCAGAATATACTGCATGTGGCAGTATAGTATACATCTGTATGTGGCAGTATATATAGGCAGTATAGTATACATTTGTATGTGGCAGTATATATAGGCAGTATAGTATACATCTGCATGTGGCAGTATATATAGGCAGTATAGTATACATCTGCGGCAGTATATACTTGGTTCTGGGCCTACCAGCTGTGGGTTAACTTAGTGGTGTATCATCCCTATTGACTCTCTTCACTTCCTATACTGTTCTGGTCTCTCTAGAAATAATAGCCCCAGGCTTTAAATCCATTATGTGTTGTACATTCGCTGCATTGCTTTATCAATAGCGTTTAATTAAAGTATTAAACGTTCCTTTCTCGAGAGTCGCCTGTGATACAGAGTATTTAATGAATGTAAATCTGTCTTTTTATAAATTATAATATTACTACGTTATATATTCCAGGCATATTAAGCAACGCATCAATATATATACCTCTCCAATTATTCATCTTAATCAAGGACTTCAGTGTCATGCTATGGCAGCTTGGAAGGAAGTAATGGCCAATCAAAGGTCTAGCAGAGTTCCGGCAGTAGAGGCATAAGCCTCGATCACACCGACGGCGTCGATGCATTTTGGTACACCAGCAGTACATTGAATTTCCCACGGAACGCTGCGTTTTGCCTTGCAGCGTTGCGTTGCAGATGCAGTGCGTTCTGTGTGGTGCACTACGTTAGGATTTATCCAACGTAGTGCGGCAAACTGTCGGCGTTGACGGCTTGGCAGAAATGGGAGCAGAAGGAGAATGTTGAAATGTTGTTGTTGTCCAGATGATGCTGCGTCCCATTCAGCACGATGACGCTCTCAGTGTGATCGGGGCAGTAAGGAATTGGACCCTTTGTCGTACCTTCAAAGTTGTGGCTCTATATCAACTTATGGCTATAGACTGTTATTTCTAGATCTTTCACGACTACTTTGTTCCATATTATTATTTGACGATAAAATAAGCCTACAAAGACTGGGGTAAACTATACGTGTTGATGATACACTTTGAACATGTGCTATCATAGACTGAATAATCTCTCCTCTCCTCTCCTCTCCTCTCATCTTCTCCTCTCTCCTCTCCTCTCCTCTCCTCTCCTCTCCTCTCCCCTCCTCTCCTCTCCTCTCCTCTCCTCTCCTCCCCTCTCCTCTCCTCTCCTCTCCTCTCCCCTCCTCTCCTCTCCTCCCCTCTCCTCTCCTCTCCTCTCCTCTCCTCTCATCTTCTCTCCTCTCCTCTCCTCTCCTCTCCTCTCCTCTCCTCTCCTCTCCTCTCCTCTCCTCTCCTCCCCTCTCCTCTCCTCTCCTCTCCTCTCCTCTCCTCCTCTCCTCCCCTCCTCTCCTCTCCTCTCCTCCCCTCTCCTCTCCTCTCCTCTCCTCTCCTCTCCTCCCCTCTCCTCTCCTCTCCTCTCCTCTCCTCTCCTCTCCTCCTCTCCTCCCCTCCTCTCCTCTCCTCTCCCCTCCACTCCCCCGCTCCAGGGATCTGTCGTTCTCAGGTTAGCAGATCCGCCTGTCAATGGAACAGGTGATGGGTTCAACCAATTAAAGGGGAATCAAATTATACCAGGGGTCTGCCTCCCAAATGGCACCCTATTCCCTTTTATAGGGCACTACTTTAGACCAGGGCCCATAGGGACCCATATAGACCTGGTTAATAAATAGTGCACTATCTAAGGAATAGGGTGACATTTGGGACACACCCCTTGAGGAAGTGTGTAGAGCCAGAATGTCAACTGTGTCGGTTTTAAGTCACTGCACCAATTGACTATGAATAAATATTCCTGTTTCTAGATAACAACTCAGACCTCAAAGCATCTTCTCCTGACTCGGCTGTTTGACCTCTTCTCAATCTCTCTCTCTCTCTCTTTCTCTTTCTCGCTCTCTCTCTCGCTCTCTCTCACTCTCTCTTGCGCACTCTCTCTCTCTCTCTCTCTCTCTCTCTCGCTCTCTTGCGCTCTCTCTCTCTCTCTCACTCTCTCTCTCTCTCTCTCTCGCTCTCTCTCTCTCTCTTTCTCTCGCTCTCTCGCTCTATTTCTCTCATTGTGGGTGTTTCTTGAGCACTAGAAAGACAGGTTATTGCACATGACATGTTGTTTACGCTTTCTAACTCTTGCATGACTATCTCTTTAACTACAACCCACTATATCAGAATCCCTGCTAATCTCAAAATAACCATCCTATTTCTGATCCAGTAACCTGTTGATCTCAAAACACCACTCATATATTTGACCCACTATATTGAATTGAACATATTTGTAAAACACTACTTCTACTATTCTTAAAAGACCACTCATATTTCTGACTTTAGGAGGTGAAGAGATAGTTATTTGTGATGGTGGATTATGTTGTGTTGTTATCATCAGCTAGTCTCCTATCTCTGCCCTGTTGTGGACCCAGACCCGCTAGTCTCCTGTGAAGGTGGATATCTCTGCCCTGTTGTGGACAGACCTGCTAGTCTCCTGTGAAAGTGGATATCTCTGCCCTGTTGTGGACAGACCTGCTAGTCTCCTGTGAAAGTGGATATCTCTGCCCTGTTGTGGACCCAGACCTGTTAGTCTCCTGTGAAAGTGGATATCTCTGCCCTGTTGTGGACAGACCTGCTAGTCTCCTGTGAAGGTGGATATCTCTGCCCTGTTGTGGACAGACCTGCTAGTCTCCTGTGAAGGTGGATATCTCTGCCCTGTTGTGGACAGACCTGCTAGTCTCCTGTGAAAGTGGATATCTCTGCCCTGTTGTGGACAGACCTGCTAGTCTCCTGTGAAAGTGGATATCTCTGCCCTGTTGTGGACCCAGACCTGTTAGTCTCCTGTGAAAGTGGATATCTCTGCCCTGTTGTGGACAGACCTGCTAGTCTCCTGTGAAGGTGGATATCTCTGCCCTGTTGTGGACCCAGACCTGCTAGTCTCCTGTGAAGGTGGATATCTCTGCCCTGTTGTGGACAGACCGGCTAGTCTCCTGTGAAAGTGAATATCTCTGCCCTGTTGTGGACAGACCTGCTAGTCTCCTGTGAAGGTGGATATCTCTGCCCTGTTGTGGACAGACCTGCTAGTCTCCTGTGAAGGTGGTTATCTCTGCCCTGTTGTGGACCCAGACCTGTAATGAACACCAATGTTACTGCTAACTGTCAGATCTTATCTACACACCCACAGCACTGGTAGGGTTAAATTAACCCATACATAACACCCTGCTGAGAGAGAGGGAGAGAGAGGGATGGAGAGAGGAGAAAGAGAGAGATGGAGGGAGAGAGGAGAGAGAGGGAGAGCAGGAGAGAAAGAGAAAGAGAGAGAGCTAGAGGGAGAGAGAGAGCTGGAGGAATAGAGGGAGGGAGAGAGGGAGAAAAGCAACGTTCTTATCTCCTCTTAGCGTCAACAACAAAGCATTCTGTTAGCACCGTTTCTCTATTAAGTTGTTTGACTCTCAATGCCTGTTGTTATGAGGCTGTAATCTACTGTGATCTCTGTTGTTATGAGGCTGTAACCTACTGTGATCTCTGTTGTTATGAGGCTGTAACCTACTGTGATCTCTGTTGTTATGGGACTGTAACCTACTGTGATCTCTGTTGTTATGGGACTGTAACCTACTGTGATCTCTGTTGTTATGGGACATTAATCTACTGTGATCTCTGTTGTTATGGGACTGTAACCTACTGTGATCTCTGTTGTTATGAGGCTGTAACCTACTGTGATCTCTGTTGTTATGGGACTGTAACCTACTGTGATCTCTGTTGTTATGGGACAGTAATATACTGTGATCTCTGTTGTTATGGGACTGTAATCTACTGTGATCTCTGTTGTTATGAGGCTGTAACCTACTGTGATCTCTGTTGTTATGGGAATGTAATCTACTGTGATCTCTGTTGTTATGAGGCTGTAACCTACTGTGATCTCTGTTGTTATGGGACTGTAACCTACTGTGATCTCTGTTGTTATGGGACTGTAATCTAATGTGATCTCTGTTGTTCTGAGGCCGTAACCTACTGTGATCTCTGTTGTTATGGGACAGTAATCTACTGTGATCTCTGTTGTTGTGAGGCTGTAATCTACTGTGATCTCTGTTGTTATGAGGCTGTAACCTACTGTGATCTCTGTTGTTATGGGACAGTAATCTACTGTGATCTCTGTTGTTATGAGGCTGTAATCTACTGTGATCTCTGTTGTTATGGGACTGTAACCTACTGTGATCTCTGTTGTTATGGGACAGTAATCTACTGTGATCTTTGTTGTTATGAGGCTGTAATCTACTGTGATCTCTGTTGTTATGGGACTGTAACCTACTGTGATCTCTGTTGTTATGGGACAGTAATCTACTGTGATCTTTGTTGTTATGAGGCTGTAACCTACTGTGATCTCTGTTGTTATGGGACTGTAACCTACTGTGATCTCTGGTAGCCTAGTGGTTAGAGCGTTGGGCCAGTAACTGAAAGGTTGCTAGATTGAATCCCTGCCGCTGAACAACGAAGTTAACCCACTGTTCCTAGGCCGTCATTGTAATTGTTCTTAACTGACTTGCCAAGTTAAATAAAGGTTACTACAGTGTAGAGGCATCACAGTACTACAGTGTAGAGGCATCATAGTACTACAGTGTAGAGGCATCACAGTACTACAGTGTAGAGGCATCATAGTACTACAGTGTAGAGGCATCACAGTACTACAGTGTAGAGGCATCATAGTACTACAGTGTAGAGGCATCACAGTACTACAGTGTAGAGGCATCACAGTATTACAGTGTAGAGGCATCACAGTATTACAGTGTAGAGTTATCACAGTATTACAGTGTAGAGGCATCACAGTACTACAGTGTAGAGTTATCACAGTATTACAGTGTAGAGGCATCACAGTACTACAGTGTAGAGGCATCACAGTACTACAGTGTAGAGGCATCACAGTATTACAGTGTAGAGGCATCACAGTACTACAGTGTAGAGGCATCACAGTATTACAGTGTAGAGGCATCACAGTACTACAGTGTAGAGGCATCACAGTACTACAGTGTAGAGGCATCACAGTACTACAGTGTAGAGGCATCACAGTACTACCTTCCTACACCTTAATAAAGCGAAGGAAGGCCATCTTAGCCTGCACCATGTGACCTGCATGGCAGAATCAGTTGAGATTTTCACACCTCTGCTGGTGTCTGTTGATGAGAGCGCTGTAGAGACAGCCTGCACCCTGAACCCTTCCTAACAGTGTCAGTTGAGACCCTTATAGAGTATCTAGCAGGTCGTGTGTGTGTGTGTGTGTGTGTGTGTGTGTGTGTGTGTGTGTGTGTGTGTGTGTGTGTGTGTGTGTGTGTGTGTGTGTGTGTGTGTGTGTGTGTGTGTGCAGCAGAATCAGTCGAGGCCCTCATGGAGGTAGCTTAGCTGTTAAGAGCGCTGGGCCGGTAACCGAAAGGTTGCTGGTTCGAAACCCTGAGACGACTAGGTCAATAAATCGGTCGATGTGCCCTTGAGCAAGGCACTAATTACTCCTGTAAGTCGCTATGGATAAGAGCGTCTGCTAAATGACTTAAATGTAAGTGTTGTGACAGAGATCAGGCGAGGCCGTGGAGAGTTCAGCGGCCAGGGGATTGGCTCAGGAGGTTTCATCTCTGAGGGTCAATCCGACAGGTCATCGTAACAGCAGACAGCACACCACACTCACCCGGCTTCTGAGCCACACCTGACCCCTGACCCCTGAGTCTACAGCATGCGCCAGGACTGGTGGAATGTGTCAGAATAATGATCAACTAAACATTAGGAACACCTTCCTAACTTTGATTTGCACCTACTTTTGCCCTCAGAACAGCCTCCAACACTGGCATGGTTTAAATAGACTGTCTGTACGTGGTTTAAATAGACTGTCAGTACATGGTTTAAATAGACTGTCAGTACATGGTTTAAATAGACTGTCAGTACTTGGTTTAAATAGACTGTCTGTACGTGGTTTAAATAGACTGTCAGTACGCGGTTTAAATAGACTGTCGGTACGCGGTTTAAATAGACTGTCAGTACGCGGTTTAAATAGACTGTCAGTAACTAAATGCCTAGGTTTACCTCCTCTGTACTCACATCCCACCATACCTTTGTCTGTACATTATACCTTGAAGCTATTTTATCGCCCCCAGAAACCTGCTCCTTTTTCTCTCTATTCTGGACGTCACAGACGACCAATTCTTATAGCTTTTAGCCGTACCCTCATACTTATTCTTCTCTGCTCCTCTGGGGATGTAGAGGTGAATCCAGGCCCTGCAGTGCCTGGCTCCACTCCTATTCCCCAGGCGCTCTCTTTTGATGACTTCTGTAACCGTAATAACCTTGGTTTCATGCATGTTAACATTAGAAGCCTCCTCCCTAAGTTTGTTTTATTCACTGCTTTAGCACACTCTGCCAACCCGGATGTCCTAGCTGTGTCTGAATCTTGGCTTAGGAAGTCCACCAAAAACTGTGAAATCTTCATTCCTAACTACAACGTTTTCAGACAAGATAGAACGACCAAAGGGGGCGGTGTTGCAATCTACTGCAGAGATAGCCTGCAGAGTTCTGTCCTGCTATCCAGGTCTGTACCCAAACAATTTGAACTTCTACTTTTAAAAATCCACCTCTCCAAAAACAAGTCTCTCACCGTTGCCGCCTGCTATAGACCCCCTCGGCCCCTAGCTGTGCTCTGGACACCATATGTGAACTGATTGACCCCATCTATCTTCAGAGCTCGTGCTACTAGGTGACCTAAACTGGGACATGCTTAACACCCCAGTCATTCTACAATCCAAGCTTGATGCCCTCAATCTCACACAAATTATTAATGAACCCACCAGGTACAACCCCAAAGCCGCAAACACTGGCACCCTCATAGATATCATCCTAACCAACGTGCCCTCTAAATACACCTCTGCTGTTTTCAACCAAGATCTCAGCGATCACTGCCTCATTGCCTGCACCCGTAATGGGTCAGCGGTCAAACGACCTCCACTCATCACTGTCAAACGCTCCCTGAAACATTTCAACGAGCAAGCCTTTCTAATCGACCTGGCCCTGGTATCCTGGAAGGATATTGACCTCATCCCGTCAGTAGAGGATGCCTGGTTATTTTTAAAAAATGCCTTCCTCTCCATCTTAAATAAGCATGCCCCTTTCAAGAAATTTAGAACCAGGAACAGATATAGCCCTTGGTTCTCCCCAGACCTGACTGCCCTTAACCAACACAAAAATATTCTGTGGCGTTCTGCATTAGCATCGAACTGCCCCCGCGATATGCAACTTTTTAGGGAAGTTAGAAACCAATACACACAGGCAGTTAGAAACGCCAAGGCTAGCTTTTTCAAACAGAAATTTGCTTCGTGCAACTCCAACTCTAAAAAGTTCTGGGACATTGTAAAGTCCATGGAGAATAAGAACACCTCCTCCCAACTGCCCACTGCACTGAGGATAGGAAACTCTGTCACCACCGATAAGCCCACTATAATTGAGAATTTCAATAAGCATTTTTCTACGGCTGGCCATGCTTTCCACCTAACCACCCCTACTGCATTCAACAGCACTGCACCCCCCCACAGCTACTCGCCCAAGCCTCCCCCATTTCTCCTTCTCCCAAATCCATTCAGCTGATGTTCTGAAAGAGCTGCAAAATCTGGACCCCTACAAATAAGCTGGGCTTGACAATCTGGACCCTTTCTTTCTAAAATTATCTGCCGAAATTATTGCAACCCCTATTACTAGCCTGTTCAACCTCTCTTTCGTGTCGTCTGAGATTCCCATAGATTGGAAATCAGCTGCTGTCATCCCCCTCTTCAAAGGAGGTGACACTCTTGACCCAAATTGCTACAGACCTATATCCATCCTACCCTGCCTTTCTAAGGTCTTCGAAAGCCAAGTCAACAAACAGATTACCGACTATTTCGAATCTCACCGCACCCTCTCCGCTATGCAATCTGGTTTCAGAGCTAGTCATGGGTGCACCTCAGCCACGCTCAAGGTTCTAAACGACATCGTAACCGCCATCGATAAGAAACATTACTGTGCTGCCGTATTCATTGACCTGGCCAAAGCTTTTGACTCTGTTAATCACCACATCCTCATCGGCAGACTCAGTAGCCTTGGTTTCTCAAACGATTGCGTCGCCTGGTTCACCAACTACTTCTCTGACAGAGTTCAGTGTGTCAAATCGGAGGGCCTACTGTCTGGACCTCTGGCAGTCTCTATGGGGGTACCACAGGGTTCAATTCTTGGGCCAACTCTTTTCTCTGTATACATAAATGATGTCGCTCTTGCTGCTGGTGAATCTCTGATCCACCTCTACGCAGACGACACCATTCTGTATACTTCTGGCCCTTCTTTGGACACTGTGTTAACAACCCTCCAGACGAGCTTTAATGCCATTCAACTCTCCTTCCGTGGTCTCCAACTGCTCCTAAACACAAGTAAAACTAAATGCATGCTCTTCAACCGATCGCTGCCCGCACCTGCCCGCCAGTCCAGCATAACTTCTCTGGACGGTTCTAACTTAGAATTTGTGGACAACTACAAATACCTAGGTGTCTGGTTAGACTGTAAACTCTCCTTCCAGACTCACATCAATCATCTCCAATCCAAAGTGAAATCTAGAATTGGCTTCCTATTTCGCAACAAAGCATCCTTCACTCATACTGCCAAACATACCCTCGTAAAACTGACCATCCTACCAATCCTCGACTTCGGCGATGTCATTTAAAAAATAGCCTCCAATACCCTACTCAACAAGCTGGATGCAGTCTATCACAGTGCCATCCGTTTTGTCACCAAAGCCCCATATACTACCCACCACTGCGACCTGTACGCTCTCGTTGGCTGGCCTTCGCTTCATAATCGTCGCCAAACACATTGGCTCCAGGTCATCTACAAGACCCTGCTAGGTAAAGTCCCCCCTTATCTCCGCTCACTGGTCACCATAGCAGCACCCACCTGTAGCACGCGCTCCAGCAGGTTTATCTCTCTGGTCACCCCTAAAGCCAACTCCTCCTTTGGTCGTCTTTCCTTCCAGTTCTCTGCTGCCAATGACTGGAACGAACTACAAAAATCTATGAAACTGGAAACACTTATCTCCCTCACTAGCTTTAGGCACCAGCTGTCAGAGCAGCTCACAGATCACTGCACCTGTACATAGCCCATCTATAATTTAGCCCAAACAACGACCTCTTCCCCTACTGTATTTATTTATTATATTTATTTTGCTCCTTTGCACCATATTATTTATATTTTAACTTTGAACTTTCTTCAAACTACAAATCTACCATTCCAGTGTTTTTCTTGCTATACTTTATTTACTTTGCCACCATGGCATTTTTTGCCTTCACCTCCCTTATCTCACATCATTTGCTCACATTGTATATAGTCTTATTTTTTTCTACTGCATCATTGATTGTATGTTGTTTTATTCCATGTGTAACTCTGTGTTGTTGTATGTTGTCGAACTGCTTTGCTTTATCTTGGCCAGGTCGCAATTGTAAATGAGAACTTGTTCTCAACTTGCCTACCTGGTTAAATAAAGGTGAAATAAAAAAATAAAATAAAAAATAGACTGTCAGTACATGGTTTAAATAGACTGTCAATACGTGGTTTAAATAGACTGTCAGTACGTGGTTTAAATAGACTGTCTGTACGTGGTTTAAATAGACTGTCAGTATGTGGTTTAAATAGACTGTCAGTACGTGGTTTAAATAGACTGTCAGTACGTGGTTTAAATAGACTGTCAGTACGTGGTTTAAATAGACTGTCAGTACGTGGTTTAAATAGACTGTCAGTACGTGGCTGATAAACACTGGCATGGTTTAAATAGACTGTCAGTACGTGGTTTAAATAGACTGTCAGTACGCGGTTTAAATAGACTGTCAGTACGCGGTTTAAATAGACTGTCAGTACGTGGTTTAAATAGACTGTCAGTACGTGGTTTAAATAGACTGTCAGTACGTGGTTTAAATAGACGGTCAGTACATGGCTGATAACCACTGGCGTGGTTTAAATAGACTGTCAGTACATGGTTTAAATAGACTGTCAGTACGTGGTTTAAATAGACTGTCAGTACGTGGTTTAAATAGACTGTCAGTACATGGTTTAAATAGACTGTCAGTACGCGGTTTAAATAGACTGTCAGTACATGGTTTAAATAGACTGTCAGTACATGGTTTAAATAGACTGTCAGTACGCGGTTTAAATAGACTGTCAGTACGTGGCTGATAACCACTGGCGTGGTTTTGAAACCGTACACGTTGATCAACTGCTCTATATGGTGTAGAGAATGAAAGGAATTCCCCGTAGCATCAGGCTTCTAGAACTATTGCTGTTTCTCAGCCATATTCTGTTAGGTTGCATTAGCAACAAAAACCCTGCAAAAGAAACTAAAGGACTAATCATCAAGTGTCTTTGAAGCCTGTGAAGCTGTCAACTTTCTAGCTCTGGTAGCACTTACTTTGTGTCCGTCCCAACTGGCACCCTAATCCCTACATCGTGCACTACTTTTGACCTGGCCTGGTCTGCAGTAGTGCACCATATAGGGAATAGGGTGCCAGTTGGGACGTGAACCTCTGTGTTCTGTTTCTACTGCCTTTGGTCATACTGAGGCGATGATTGAAACGTCTCTGCAGCTTGGCGCTGTTTGAAAAGTGTGTTTGTGTGTTTGTGTGTGTGTGTGTGTGTGTGTGTGTGTGTGTGTGTGTGTGTGTGTGTGTGTGTGTGTGTGTGTGTGTTTGAGTGTGTGTGTGTGTGTGTGTGTATGTGTGTGAGAACAAAGTGTCGAGAGCAAGGCAGGAGCCCTACTCTGCCTTGATGTCCTCAACCAGCTAGTCACCCGAGGTCTATTTGACACACACACACACACACACACACACACACACACACACACATGCCTATTCATTACTTTCTCCAGCGTGTAATTTGAGCCCTGCGAGCTGAAACACTGGGTTTGACCCCCCGGTGAACCTGTGAGGACGACAGATTTGACAAACAGAAGCTTTTCATTTAAACCATTTTAATGTATTGTGTCTTTCACCACTAACGGACTGTAGCCCAGTGTGTCAGTGATGTGTGGGTTGACTTATAACCCGCGGTACCCGTGGTTATATCCGGAGGCGGGCGGGTTTAGGGTCATGAAATATATTGTCTGGAGGAAGGGCAGGTGGGTGGAGGGGCGGGTTGAATAAAGAGAAAACAATACATTCAAGAAATCCATGAATGTATAATTCTTGTGCAACTCGTGTCTTCAGGCTACATGGACTTTTTTCTTTCTTGTTATTTGCTGTTAGTGCGTAAGCCTAAGTTTTACTGTATTACTATACAGGGCGTCAAATACACGGCAATTGACAAATTGCTTTTGGGAACTTGGGCATAAAAAGTTAACTTCAATCCAATGTCAAGAGTTTAATTCAATAAGAGAAAAGCAGTGAAATGGAGAGTTGAACATAAAGAGAAGGGAGGAGAGCCAGGACAGTATTTAACCTTTATTTAACCTTTATTTAACCTTTATTAAACAAGTCAGTTTACAACAAATTCTTATTGACAATGACGGCCAAACCGTAACCAGGTAACCAGGACGACACTGGGCCGATCGTGCACCGCCCTTTGGGACTCCCAATCACAGCCGGTTGTGACACAGCCTGGAATCAAACCAGGGTCTGTAGTGACGCTTCTTGCACGGAGATGCAGTGCCTTAGACTGCTGCGCCAATCGGGAAACACTAAATGTGTGTGGTGTGTGTGTGGTGTGTGTGTGTGCTGTATGTGTGTGTGTGCTGCATGTGTGGTGTGTGTGTGTGTGTGTGTGTGTGTGTGTGTGTGTGTGTGTGTGTGTGTGTGTGTGTGTGTGTGTGTGTGTGTGTAGTGTAGTGTAGTGTAGTGTAGTGTAGTGTGTGTGTGCTGTGTATGTGTGCTGTGTATGTGTGTGTAGTGTGTGTGTGTGTGTGTCTGTGTAGTGTGTGTGTGTAGTGTGTGTGTGTGTGTGTGTGTGTGTGTGTGTGTGTGTGTGTGTGTGTGTGTGAGGTCTCTGGAAGGTCATTACTGTGTCATGGCCAGAGCTCGCTGCCCAACACGCTACACACTGCCAAGCTCTCAAGATGAAGCCTTGGCAAAGCCCTCTGCCCTCTCCCCCCTCTCTCCCTCCATCTCTCTATCGCTCTCTCTCCATCCCCCTCTCCCCCTCTCTCCCTCTATCTCTCTATCGCTCTCTCTCCATCCCCCTCTCCCCCTCTCTCCCTCCTCTCCCTCTGCCTCCCTCCCACTCCCTCCCACTCCCTCCATCTCTCTATCGCTCTCTCTCCATCCCCCTCTTCCCCTCTCTTCCTCCTCTGCCTCCCTCCCACTCCCTCCCACTCCCTCCATCTCTCTATCACTCGCTCTCTCTCCATCCCCCTCTTCCCCTCTCTTCCTCCTCTGCCTCCCTCCCACTCCCTTCATCTCTCTATCGCTCTCTCTCCATCCTCCTCTCTTCCTCCTCTGCCTCCCTCCCACTCCCTTCTCTCTCCCTCCTTCTCTCTATTGCACTCACTCTCCATCCCCCTCTCCCCCTCTCCCCCTTTCCCTCTGCCTCCCTCCCACTCCCTTCTCTCTCCCTCTGTCTCTCTATTGCTCTCTCTCTCCATCCCCCTCTCCCCCCTTCTCTCCCCCCTCCCCCACATGTAAGCACGCCCCAGTGCAGACACACCAGGGACTGGGTGGTTGGACGAGACATACATTAAACCCTGTAATTCTCATCCCTCTTCTCATCCCTAGAGACTAACCCCAGGTCAGCAGAAGGTCAAGCCCACTGCCCTGCCCGAAGTTAGAGGTCAGGGGTTAAAGGTCATGTCCTGTTGACCCTGCGTGTGAGATAAGCGGGCTAGGCTGGGAGCAGGGAGCCCCTGGTGGAAGGACCTGGCTCTGGACCACGGTTGTCATTGGCAGCTTGTCAGGCTGAGCAGAGCTGGACAGCAGGAGGTAGCTATGGTGTGCTGTGTTATATCCAAGTTGTGTGTGTGTGTGTGTGTCTGTGTGTGTGTGTGTGCTGTGTGTGTGTGTGTGTGTGTGTGTGTGTGTGTGTGTGTGTGTGTGTGTGTGTGTGTGTGCTGTATGTGTGTGTGTGAGAGAGATATGTCGAGGCGGACTGGTTTATGACTTGTTCCTGTGAACCTCACTCACATCTCATGCAACACTGAATGTGAAGAGCTTCGTAGCCAGGGACATTCATCCAATTGATATTGTTGTTTACTATTATCCAGGCTATTAGAACCAAGTGGACAGAATGGGTTATTGTTGTTTATTATTATCATTCAATGATCCTCAGATTTTATGGGACACCATTTTATTATAAACAATGCATCTGCATTTGCAAATAGGTTGAGTAAATCACATTTAATTTAAAGAGTTGTTCATGACGTTAGAGAGAGACTAGTCTCTTCAAAGTCAAGATGGAACTACATGTATTGATAAGACAGAACTAAATGTATTGATAAGACAGAACTAAATGTATTGATAAGACAGAACTAAATGTATTGATAAGGCAGAAATAAATGTATTGATAAGACAGAACTAAATGTATTGATAAGGCAGAACTAAATGTATTGATAAGACAGAACTAAATGTATTGATAAGGTAGAACTAAATGTATTGATAAGACAGAACTAAATGTATTGATAAGACAGAACTAAATGTATTGATAAGACAGAACTAAATGTATTGATAATGCAGAACTAAATGTATTGATAAGACAGAACTAAATGTATTGATAAGGCAGAACTAAATGTATTGATAATGCAGAACTAAATGTATTGATAAGACAGAACTAAATGTATTGATAAGGCAGAACTAAATGTATTGATAATGCAGAACTAAATGTATTGATAAGACAGAACTAAATGTATTGATAAGACAGAACTAAATGTATTGATAAGACAGAACTAAATGTATTGATAATGCAGAACTAAATGTATTGATAAGACAGAACTAAATGTATTGATAATGCAGAACTAAATGTATTGATAAGACAGAGCAGAATGTTCCATCCATGGATTTAGATTCCACCATTACTTCCATGGTAATCGACCCAGTCGTCTGCTGACTTGACAAACTTCACAGTAATGATCAATTAGATGATATTGCAACTATTAAATCTGAAATAGGTTAATTACTATCAGAATCCAAATTAATCAAACAAAGAATTGTACACCTGTGATTGTAAATCCACACCAAGCCAGATTGAGTCCTTTTTTAAAAGATATAAGAACTCCTATTCTCTCACCTGAGGAAGTCGGCTTGCTGGGAGCCCACATCTCTCTCCATGAACTCAAAAGGCCATTGGATAGCATAAATAAAGACAAATCACCTGGTTGGGATAGTATTCCTCCTGAGGTCTATTTAAAATGTTGGAACCAGTTAGGTCCACTGTTAGTGTAATTGATGAACACAGCCGTTCACAAAGGGTGTAGTTGGTGGGATGAGATGGGAGGTTGGGGGTGGAGTCATGTTGGCTGGGTGGGGTTGGGGGGATGGGAGGTTGGGGGTGGAGTCATGTTGGCTGGGTGGGGTTGGGGGGATGGGAGGCTGGGGGTGGAGTCATGTTGGCTGGGTGGGGTTGGGGGGATGGGAGGCTGAGGGTGGAGTCATGTTGGCTGGGTGGGGTTGGGGGGATGGGAGGCTGGGGGTGGAGTCATGTTGGCTGGGTGGGGTTGGGGGGATGGGAGGCTGGGGGTGGAGTCATGTTGGCTTGGTGGGGTTGGGGGGATGGGAGGCTGGGGGTGGAGTCATGCTGGCTGGGTGGGGTTGGGGGGATGGGAGGTTGGGGGTGGAGACATGTTGGCTGGGTGGGGTTGGGGGGATGGGAGGCTGGGGGTGGAGTCATGTTGGCTTGGTGGGGTTGGGGGGATTGGAGGCTGGGGGTGGAGACATGTTGGCTGGGTGGGGTTGGGTTGGGGGGATGGGATGGGAGGTTGGGGGTGGAGTCATGTTGGCTGGCTTTCTTTTGCTGTTTACATAGAATTTTTTATATCTTAACTCGGTTTGTTTTTGTTACTGTTATTATATTATTTTGAGCGGCAGCCTACGGCTACATATTTGTTTAACTTAGAATTTGAAATGGATAATGTACCTGTACCTGTACCCCCCCCCCCCCCCCCCAAAAAAAACAAATACGCCATATAATGACAATTTTACTCAAGCTAGACAGGCCCACTGGGCTAAAAGTGGACCAGCCCATCTGGCATTTGCCCGAAATGTCAAATGGCCAGTCCGCCCCTGTGTTTAGGTAATTACTTGTTGGGGCAGGTGAAAAATGGCAGTGTGGAAGACCAGGAAGCATGAGATGCAGGAGGCGTGGCGTACAGACCATAGAGCTGTGATTTTGGGGCTGGTGCGAGCTTGGTTTGAACTTTGTAGTATTGCTACAAGGAAGTGAAGAATGTGCTCAAGTGATTGAAATTATTGGGCTAATAAAGGAATTTAAAATCTCTCTCTCCCACTTCGTCTCTCTCTTTCACTCTCTCTCTATCTCTCTCTCCCTCCCTCTTTCGCTCTCTCTCTATCTCTATCTCCCTCCCTCCCTCCCTCCCTCCCTCCCTCCCTCCCTCCCTCCTCTATAAAATGGACCACTAGGCTACTAACCAGGAGCAGGAGGAAGGCAGGAGTAGTTTCAGTAGTTTCACTACTATAGTTAAACAGAGGGATTGTGAGGCCATGTGTTTTTAGGAGAGGGAGGGAGGGAGGGAAAGAGAGAGAGTGGGAGTGAGAGAGAAAGAGAGAGAGAGAGAAAAAGAGAGAGCGAGGTAGCCTGTGTTTTAATTCCTCACAGCTGAACAGCCCCCCCACCCTTCCTCTCCTCCTCTTCTCCCCCTCTCCTCTCTTCCTCTACAGCCTATAATCCAGTGCTGGGTTACAGACACAGTTTCCTACAGCGTCTTCCTGGGTGGCCCACCGCTCACTAACCCAGTCATTCAGTCAGCCAGCCAGTCACTCAGCCTGCCAGTCTGCCAGTCACCCAGCCAGTCAGCCAGCCAGTCAGTCACACAGTCTGCCAGCCAGCCACACAGCCAGCTGGTCTGCCAGCCAGTCAATCAGCCAGTCAGCCAGTCTGCCAGCCAGCCAGTTTGCCAGTCAGCCAGTCTGACAGCCAGTCTCCCAGCAAATCAGCCAGCCAGCCAGCCAGGCAGTCTGCCAGCCACACAGCCAGCCAGCCAGTCAGCCAGTCAGACAGACTGCCAGCCAGTCACCCAGCCAATCAGACAGTCAGCCAACTTTAAATTGTATTTCCATGCACTAGCATTTCGTCCCCTCCTGGGTTACAAACACAGTTTCCTGCAGTGTCTTCCCACCGCAGTCAGCCAGTCAATCAGTCAGCCAGTCACTCAGCCAGCCAGTCTGGCTGTCATCCAGCCAGCCAGTCATCCAACCAGCCAGCCAGCCAGCCAGCCAGTCATCCAGCCAGCCAGCCAGTCATCCAGCCAGCCAGCCAATCACCCAGCCAGTCACCCAGCCAATCACCCATCCTCCCAGCCAATCACTAGCCAGCCAGCCATTCTAACAGTCACACAGTCACCCAGCCATCCACTCAGCCAGCCAGCCAATCACCCATCCACCCAGCCAATCACCCATCCAACCAGTCAGCCAGCCAGCCACCCAGCCACCCAGTCACCAAGCCAACCATTCACATACACATCCAGCCAGCCAGCCAGCCAGCCAGCCACACAGTCAATCACCCATCCAGTCAGCCAGTCTGCCAGTCACCCAGCCAGCCAGTCAGCCAGTCACCCAGTCAACCAGTCACCTAGCCAGTCAGCCAGTCACCCAGCCAGTCAGCCAATCACCCATCCAGCCAGCCAGTCTGCCAGTCATCCAGCCAGCCAGTCAGCCAGTCAACCAGCCAGGAAGCCAGAGAGTCAGGCAGTCACCCAGTCACCCAGCCAGTCACCCAGCCAGGAATCCAGAGAGTCAGGCAGTCACCCAGTCACCCAGCCATCCAGTCAGCCAGTCAACCAGCCAGGAAGCCAGCCAGTCACCCAGCCAGCCAGTCAGCCAGGAAGCCAGAGAGTCAGCCAGGCAGTCAGCCAGTCACCCAGCCAGGAAGCCAGAGAGTCAGTCAGGCAGTCAGCAAGTCACCCAGCCAGGAAGCCAGAGAGTTAGCCAGGCAGTCACCCAGCCAGTCAGCAAGTCACCCGCCAGGAAGCCAGAGAGTCACCCAGCCAGTTAGCCCGTCAACCAGCCAGGAAGCCAGAGAGTCAGCCAGGCAGTCACCCAGTCAGTCAGCCAGTCAGCCAGTCAACCAGCCAGGAAGCCAGAGAGTCAGCCAGGCAGTCAGCAAGTCACCCAGCAAGGAAGCCAGAGAGTCAGCCAGGCAGTCACCCAGTCACCCAGCCAGTCAGCAAGTCACCCAGCAAGGAAGCCAGAGAGTCAGCCAGGCAGTCACCCAGTCAGCCAGGCAGTCACCCAGTCGCCCAGCCAGTTAGCCGGTCAACCAGCCAGGAAGCCAGAGAGTCAGCCAGGCAGTCACCCAGCCAGTCAGCCAGTCAGCCAGGCAGTAAAGAGCAGCATTAAGATGAATAGTACACAGCTGTTTTCCTTGACCACCAACTTCAAACACAGAGCAGTTTTTCCCCCCAAATAAAAGGTTTGGTCAAGCAGATCTCCCCCGGTCTGTCGGTCGGCAGGAACTCTTTAAGCATTTGGTAAAATGTTTACACTTCATTTAATGGGGGACTTTTAATCAAAATACCCCCCCCCCCTTAACCCCAGACATGCCACAAGTCAAATGTGTGTGGGTGGCACATGCTATTCTGTTGGCATGGCGATGTGTTTGATGTTTGTAGAAAAAAGCTTTTAGGTTTTCTGGACTTTTTTTTGCTGTCAGCTTTGGTCACTGTGAATAAAAGCAGCATTTATACCTGAACTCTCCGGGAACTGAGGGTTAGAGAGGGGAGAGGGTGAGACTGAGGGATAGAGAGGAGAGAGGTTGAGACTGAGGGTTAGAGAGGAGAGAGAGGTTGAGAGGAGAGAGGTTGAGACTGAGGGTTAGAGAGAGAGGAGAGAGGTTGAGAGGAGAGAGGTTGAGACTGGGGGTTAGAGAGAGAGGAGAGAGGTTGAGAGGAGAGAGGTTGAGACTGAGGGTTAGAGAGAGGAGAGAGGTTGAGACTGATGGTTAGAGAGAGAGGAGAGAGGTTGAGACTGATGGTTAGAGAGGAGAGAGGTTGAGACTGAGGGTTAGAGAGAGAGGAGAGAGGTTGAGAGGAGAGAGGTTGAGACTGAGGGTTAGAGAGAGAGGAGAGAGGTTGAGAGGAG